>NC_047674.1:62684026-62771471 GCF_011762505.2 Arvicanthis niloticus | reverse complement strand
GCAACTAACACATTAATTTTTAAATGTATGATCATGGAGAAAAGTTTCTAATTTAAGGTGTCTTTTTTTATTTTTTTTGCAAAGAATGTTTGACAACAGAAAAGTGTTATTGATGCAAAGGGGGAGGCCTTTGCTTTTTAAATAGTCCCCTTTGCTAAAATAAAATTTTAGATAAACAATTTATAAATCTCTTATTGCTTCACATTTTAAATTTAAGTTTTGATTGTTTCATTCTGTGACAGATTGCTGTGGCATCACTAGAACACTGTTTTCAGCTTAGAATTTATGCCTAGTAGTTTTCATTTTTATCAATAGTATCATTGTTAGAATAAGACTGTGCAGAGGGTCTGATTAAAAGGAGTTTTTATATCAGCCTTTACCAAATAATCAGCATTCCATCTGCGTGTGCTAACTTGAAAAGTAATGAGTCTTCTTCTTTGCTTGTCAAGAAAGGTCATGACCATCCTATCACCCTAGGTTCTTCTCTGACCTATATTACTGAGCTATACAGTTTTCTATGGGTGGACATTCTTGGTTAATATACAGGTTATCTGCACTTGGTGTTTTGTCAAGCTCACAAGTGTCTTTTGCTAGCCTTTGAATTTTAATGTTACCTCCTGTAAATGTGTTTTTGCAGCTCCTTGGATTGTCATTTCAGGTCATTCATTGCCAGTTCCAGTGTTCATTTTAGACAGGTCTCTCCGTCTGTGCTCCATATTTCTACCATTATGAGCTGGAAGCAGTAGACAGTGTGCAGATACCACAGTCAGTATAGACATACCTTACTTTATAGCAGTTTTGGAAAGAATGTCCTTTGATTATACATATTTTTGTATTTACTTTAAGTAGGCATATCGTAGTTGTATGTAATTGTGTGGTACATTGATAGGTCCTATGTGTTTGGAACAAAAACCACTTCTCACTTCTTTTTTTATAAAACACATGTGGACAAAGGTAGAGCAGAAACTGAGGGAATAGAAAACCAATAACTGGTCCAACTTGAGACCCAATCCATGGACAAGCTCCAATACATGACGCTATTAATGATATGCTTTTTTGCTTGCAGACAAGAACCTAGAATAACTATCTTCTGAGAGGCTCCACCCAGTCGCTGACAGACACAGATGCATAGACACACATCCAAACATTAAACTGAGTTCCAAGAGTCTTATGGAAGTACTGGGGGAAGGACTGAGAGATCCAAAGGGAATAAGAATTCCTCAGGAAGACCAATATAGTACACTAGCCAGGACCCTTGGGGACTCTCAGAGACTGAACCACTAGCCAAAGAGCATCTACAGACTGGACCTAGGGCCCTAGCACATATGTATTACATTTACTACTCAGTTTTCATGTGAGTCCACCCAAAACTGGAAAGGGGGATATCTATAAAGCTCTGGCCTGTCTGTAGAGTTTATTCTCCAAACTGAGCTGCCTTGTCTGGACCTCAGTGGGAAAGAATGGGCCTAGCCCTGCAGATACTTGATGTGCCCCAGTAGGGGGATGGTAGGGGAGGGTGTCCACCATCTCAGAGGGAAAAGCAAGGGAGGTATGGGTAGCAATTGTGATGTAAAGTGAATAAAAGAATAGATAGATTGTGTGTGTGTATGTGTATGCATATGTGTATATGTATACGTATATAAATAGGGAAAAATAGAATTTATGCAGCCAGAATTCACAACTGCAATAACTAATTGTCACTTCATCTCACAGGTAACAAAGGCTAAAAGGGAAGTGATGTATCAAAACTTACATAACTGCTATGTTCACATTCCAGATTTTCTAGAGTGTTTTATATTGTCCCAACAGAACATCAAACTGCAATTTACAGAATCAAGAACTGAGTGTCAGTCATGATACTGTTTGTTAGAAGAAGTCATCAAGTTATTAAACATTGTATGACAAAGGGGACCTTCTGAATCAGGTTAATGCTGTCATTATATTTCTGTTTGGTAGCATTATGGGAATGTCTATATCTGACACAACTAGACCTATGTTCTGATATAAATCAACAAAGAAGAATCTGATCAGCATTTCTGTTTTTTTAATTTTCTTCTTATTCTCTTCCCTCCTGTCATTCTTTTATTGATTATTATGATTTTTATTTTCTCTCTTTATTTGTTCTCTTTATTATTCCTATATTTTAGATACTATGAAGAATATTAACATAAAGGCAATCAAAATTCTGAGAAAAATAGAAGCATTCAAGTCTTAGAATATAGAAAGACTTCCTATGAGGACATGGTATTATAATGTGGGGATAGATGAAATGATGTGTATACTTTGTATAGACATCCAGGAAAGTCCATGTTGTAGAAGCAGAAGGTAGAGAAATTGGATGGTACCATAAAAGCGATGTCAGAACTACATTCAAATAGTGCCAAGTGAGAACAGTGAACTGGTCAAGTACTAGAGTATTCTTCAGTTCTCAGTGCTGTAAGGTGGTTTTATATAATTGAAAAAGGAATCTCATCCTTTTAGCACAGCCCCGTGAAAAGCTCACTAAGTCTGTTCTTTCAGAATGCACAGAAGGAGGAAATTACTTCATTTTCTTCAAACCAATAAAATAGTGAGAAATAGTTACATCCATGAGTAGATGTTAAATCTAGGGTACATTACTGCCAAAAAAACATAGGCCACTTGGCAAGCTCAGGCTAGGGTTGTTAAGTATGAGAGCTTATTGCTGAATATTTATTATCTGCACCACTCTTGAAATGGCATAATTTGAGTGTCCTCCAACAGTTTATGGCAGGTAGTTCAATACCAATCATGAGCACACTGGTGGGTTTAAGAGGCAGTGATGTCAGTAGTTTTCTATACTGATTCATTTTCAAGCTCCATAAGCAGAATTTGTATGCATTTAAAATGAACAGTGTACAGAATAGATAGTACAAAGTACTATTTTCCACTTTCAAGTCATTTTACCTAGAATTAACTTTCTCTTTTGAGGAATAGTCTACTTAAATAATAAGATAAAATACTTAATCTTAAATAGTGCCCAAATTAATTCCCAATATAGAATCTTTCTGAGTTCTTTCTTTTTCTCTTATATGTTCTATTATTTTGTTTTGAATCATTGGGTACTATAATCAGGAGGCAGAGACTTCAGTGTGTAATTTAGATTTATTTAATCATATTCTCTTGTTTGTTGCCTCTAAAGTAAGTGACCTTGGGTTTAGAGAAATGGCTTAGTGTTTTAAAGTAATCCCTGCTCTTGCATAGAACCCAGGATTAATTCCCAGCATCCACATACAGGCAGGTAGATCATAACTCTAGCTCCAGTTGATCTGATGCTCTCTACTGACCTCTGTAGGCACAAGGACACTCATGGAACTCTGCCATTTATTCAAGCAACACACTCAGACACATTTAAGAACAAAAAAAAAAAAAAAAAAAAAAAAAAAAAAAAAAAAGAAAAGAAGAAAGAAAGAAAGAAAGAAAGAAAGAAAGAAAGAAAGAAAGAAAGAAATATTTTTCCTGGAATTTTTCTCACAGGTCTTTCAGCTTTCATTTGCCCAACTGAAAATCCTCCCCAAGTAAAATATGAAGACTTGTAGGTGATAGACTTAATCGTCATAACTTATGAGCTGAGCTATTGACCCTAGTCAAGTTACTTCAATCTTTTTACCTCACTTTCCCTGTAAAGGGACAGGATCAATAATAACTTACTAATAAAGTCAACAGATGAACTACTGAGTTACCATTATAGCCATGCTAAGTATCACAATTCAAAGACTCACTGATGTGCTGCTGTATCTGAATGGCATTATTCCAGAAGTCATATATTCTGTCCAACTTAGCCCATTGTATCCTATCTTGGGAGCAAAGTGGAATTTTATGATTTTTTTAAACTTCAATCCTTCTAAGGTAATTTAAATGCACATTTAAGAAAAGTCTTTCAAGTAATGTTTTTGTCCATTCAATTTTATTATGCTCCTTCCTTCCTTCCTTCTTTTTATCCTTTGTTCCTTGTGTGAGTGTGTATGTGTGTGTGTGAGTGTGTGTGTGTGTGTGTGTGTGTGTGTGTTTGTTTTTGAACTTCTGTACATATATGATGGAGATCAGAGTGCAGCTTGTACCTTTCACTATGTGGTTTCCAGAGATCAAAGTCATGTTATCAGGCTTGATGACCAGTGCATTTACCCACTACAACAAAACATCACCCCATATCCTAGTAATAATTCTAAGAACAGTAAACAGCTAATGACCTGCTGCACAGGAACCTCTAAGATGTGTTAAAGATAATATTGGGGCCAGTAGAAAAAAAAAAACCTCATGGTAAAAATGTGTGGTTTTCAGTCAGCTCTCTCTCTCTCTCTCTCTCTCTCTCTCTCTCTCTCTCTCTCTCTCTCTCCCTCTCTCCCTCCACATATGTATGTTTGTATAACACACACACACACACACACCACAGATGATATCATGCCAGGATTCCATTTCATGCCAAGGACATAAACATGTTCTCTTCTGCACTTTATGTCTTTGATATGAAAATGTCTCCCATTTGCGTAATGCTGATTCAATGGATGATTAGACCTGAAAAATCATTTCACTATTTTCCCAATTTTAAGCAGAAATTGCCTAGCTTTGGATGTAGATTCAGGTGTAAGTGACTTGCTGCCACTTTACTGTGTCTTCTTATAGATCTTAGATCTTCCAAATAAATTTCAGAGCACTGCAGCATCTGAAAGGATTTATTGCACCATGGTAAAAAAAATCATATACTATTTGTTAGCCATACCATTTAGTATTAACACCCAGAATGTCTCTCATATAGACATGTAAATTATTAAAGTACATTTTAAACCAGTTTCAGGAGCTGGAGTCAACAGGGAATGTCATTAATGGAGTCCATTTTCTTCTGTCCATCGGAATCAGAAATGAAGATACTAGGGTTATTGTCAGGTAGACACCTTAGCACAGTTCCCCATGTCTTAATCTTCCTATAGACCTGTCTAACTATGGCATTATATTGATCACTTTTCTGTAGATGTGATAAAATACAATCATCATGAGTAACTTACAGAACAAAGTATTTATGTGGGTTCAAGTATCCAGAGGAAGCATTCATTATGATGAGGAAACATGACAGTGTGTACCTTGATCAGGAAGTTGACAGGTAGCATATTCACCCATAAGCCCAAATCAGAAAAAAAATTAGAGGAAGGGCAAAGTTAGAATAAGTGCTTCCCCAGGAATATTCAAAGCTATGCAGCTAGCACAGAAACTAATAGAGATATAATTGTCACTAAAATGCTTTTCTAACGTGAGCTAAAAGGAATAAGCTCAAGATGATTGGAGAAATCATGGCTTTGGAGAGACAGGTTTGATGAAAGACTCTGAAAGGGCTGGACAGAGCAGATAAGACTTGACTTGTAATAATCACAATTCTATTTTATTTTGATGCAAGAATTCAGACAACCTTTGAATCATCTGAAGTCAAGGTTGAATTCAAAGACTTGGCAAGAACTCAGCACATCAGTGATGTTTTAACTGTGCATCCTAACCTTAAACATCAGCACTGTCCTACACATATGTGCATTTGTTTTAATGTAAGTATATAAATGTTATGTCATAATTATTAAGAAAAGTCAGAAGACAAATACAACAACAAAACATTTTTTAGAATGAACTTAAATAATAGTTACAAAAAGCCTTTTTATTTTCTAGGTATGCTTCAATAAGCATAGGGAATCTTCTCCAGCCATGTGTACTAGAAACTAAGGAGTGGTTTCTATGAGATTCTTTGGGAATTAATGGAACTTTAAAAATGACCTCTGAATGCAAGAGATGTCTGAGATTTTTGGAATAAAGCTCAGAGGTAGTAGATAAAGCTCAGCTGATAGCTTGCCCCAAAGTAGGACTGAGTATGAAGGGTGAGATGTTTTGTTTTGTTTTGTTTTTCTCTCAGCAGACGATGCAACATAGCTTTTAGAAAGTCCATTTTACCTCATGGTACTGAAAGAAGAAAATTTTTTCATGAATTGAATTGTTTAGTTGTTGCATGGAGTTGGGATAGCACCTGGAAACTTGAAAAATCAGGCTGTACGTTCACTGTTTTAATTTTTAAAAAGTAATTGCTATAAAATATATATAACATAAAAATTATTAACTTAATATTTTAAAATGCAAAGTCCTATAGTTCTTCATTCTTTCTCATTGTGGTACAGAAAGCCACCCTTTAAATTATGTAATGACCATTTCCTACTGTTACAAACAGTAGGAATCCTGTAGGAATACTGTTAACAAACAGTAAGTTATCCTGGGAAGAGGATACCTTAACAGAGAAGATGTTTCCTCCATCAAATTGGCCTGACACTAGACCATATTTGTGGTTGGTAATTGAAGGAGGAGGGTCAAGCCCACTGTAGGTGTTGCTGTCACTTGGCAGGTCATCCTGGATTGATAAGGATCCTAAGTGAAAAAAAAAAAAAAAGCAGAAACCACTAACATGTTTCTTTATGGTCTCTTCTTTAGTAACCGCCTCTATATCACTGTGTCAAGTGTGTGGTGTATACTGACTTTCTCGAAAGATTGGAGTAGAATTAATGAGCTAAATAAATAATTTCATTCACAAGTTCTTATTCTCAGTATTTTATCAAAGCAACACAAAGCAAACTAGGATGGAAAGTGAGATCCAGAGAGTGGATTCTTGTTCTGATGGTCCTGACCTGCTATTTGCAAGGAGCATTACTAGAAGATTGTGGGAGAGATTGTGGGATTTTGGCTAGAAAAGGCTGTTGAGTGTTCAGCTTAATGAAGGACAGCACTGTGGAAAGAGGTGCAGAAGATTACTTGTGAAGTTTCATAAAGAAGCAAAGACCCAGTTAGGCTATTTGAGTAATATTTTAGATTAGAAGTCAATATAGGAGAGGAAGGATAGAGGGACCAAAGACATTAAAGGTGTATGAAAAAAGCCTTAAAATTCATACTATTATATATTTATCTGAAAGTAATATATGTGATATATATATTATATACATACATTCATATATATGTATATATTCATATACATATATGTATATATTCATATACATATATATGAATGTATATATATACACATATATGTATATGTGTATATATACACATATATATGTGCATATATATGTATATATATGTATATATATATATATATATATATATATATATATATATATATATAGTCACATGAAGAATAGTAAAACTATGCCAGGAAGCTTGGTGGGTGGAATGGGTTGAGACCCAGAGACTTGGTGGGCACATACCTTACACTGAGGCAACTTCCTGTTCCCTTCCATATGCTTGGCCTAGAACACGTGCACATCCCCACATAAGGAAACATGATATGTGGTCACATAAGCCAAAAACAGAGTTTTCCATGCTAATGAGGTATCTAGATAGATATCCTGAGGGCTTAGCCAATAACCTTCCCTTCACAGACATTTCCCCGTGCAAAAGATATTTATTTAATCTCAAATCAGACCCTGAGAAAAAGGTATGCACCCATTTTCCAATATGAACAGCCATTAAATGATATAAACATGGCCTGTCTGATCTACCACCATCATGGGGAAGATAGAAAGAAAGGCCTTGCCTACAGAGCGACAGCTAAATCTCCCATAGAAGAACCATCTGTGCTCCCAGACAACCACCATCAAGTTAAGGACAATCACTGCTGAGCTAAACTAGAGCTCCCACTTCCCCTGGCAGGCCCCAGGCTAGATATCAGTCTTGGGCCTGCTGGGGATGGGGGGGGGAGTGGGTTGGACTCCTTTCTTAGCTCTTCTGGGACCCTGAGAGATGCTTGGATGTCCAAGAGTAGGGGAATCCCTCTACACTGAACCAGCTCTGACTTTCACATCTCAGATTGCACTTTTTCACACCAGTGGCCATGTCTTGGCACTTCCCTTATCCCAGCACCCACCTAACTGCAGTGTGGGATAAGTGCAGTCAAACTCTCCAAGTTATGCCTCCCAAGTAGTCATTCCCTGAGGCAGGCAGAACTCAGACCAACAACTCATATCCACAATGTGGAGCACACCCAACTGAAGCATATGGAAGCTAGTAAACCACACAGATCTGCACCTGAACTCCAGATTATTCAAAGATCATGAGTAACCCCTGACCAAGTTCAAAAGACCCAGACCTTCCTTTCCTCTCCTCTCCTCTCCTCTCCTCTCCTCTCCTCTCCTCTCCTCTCCTCTCCTCTCCTCTCCTCTCCTCTCCTCTCCCCTCCCCTCCCCTCCCCTCCCCTCCCCTCCCCTCCCCTCCCCTCCCCTCCCCTCTCCCCAAGTTCAAAAGACCCAGACCTTCCTTTCCTCTCCTCTCCTCTCCTCTCCTCTCCTCTCCTCTCCTCTCCTCTCCTCTCCTCTCCTCTCCTCTCCTCTCCCCTCCCCTCCCCTCCCCTCCCCGCCCCTCCCCTCCCCTTCCCTCCACCTCCCCTCCCCTCTCAACTCCCCTTCCCTTATCTACTCCTCCCCTTCCCTCCCCCTTCCCTCCCCCTCCCTTTCTCTCCCCTCCCCTCCCCTCCCCTGTCCCTCCCCTCCCCCTCCCCTTCCCTCCCCCTCCCCTTCTCCCCTTCTTTTTCCCCTCCCTCCCCTTCTTTTCCCCCTCCCCTCCCCTTCCTTTCCCCCTCCCTCCCCTCCCCTCCCCCTCCCCTCCCCCTCCCCTCTCCTTCTTTCCCCCTTTCCTCCCCCTCCCCTCTCTCTCCCCTCCCCTTCCCCTCCCCCTCCCCTTCTCCCCTTCTGTTTTCCCCTCCCCTCCCCTTCTTTCCCCCTCCCCTTCTCCTCTTCTTTTTCCCCTCCCCTCCCCTTCTTTTCCTCCTCCCCTCCCCCTCCCCTCTCCTTCTTCCCCCCTCCCCTCCCTTTCCCCTCTCCCTCCCCTCCCCCTCCCCTTGCCCTCCCCTCATCCTCCCCTCCCCTCTCCTCCTGTCCCCCTCTCCCTCTTAGCTACATTCTCCAAATCTTATTTTAGACATAACTTGCCCTACTATCTCTACCTCAGCAACTAGCTTTTGCTCTCTTCCTCTCCCCCAGCCTCACAGTGAAGGCTGCTACACAGCTAATGGAGGGGCTTCTCAGACAGCAGCACATGTGCTGAGCTACCTGCCATCCACTGCTTGCCAGCCCAATTCTAGCCCATAGATCCAATAACAGCATGCCTCCTAGCTCTCCATGGTGTGAGCTGAACAGCAGATACAGCTTGCAGTCTCACACCACCCAGCCTCTGCTGTTTGTTGCTGGAGCTGCTGCTGCTGCTGCTGCTGCTGCTGCTGCTGCTGCTGCTGCTGCTGCTGCTGCTGCTACAGAGGCAGATGGAGAGCACAGCTATGGCACCATTTCACTCCCTCCTGCCCTGTGCTACCACTCCCTATGCTGCTTCTTTTTCTACTCTGAATTCAGGATATACACCTTCTAGGGATATGAGCCAAGAAAAAACAAGTGGGAGAAAAAGGGGCACCTGAAGGACTGCTGGAGCACACAGCCACTGCATGGCATAGCAGCTCCCTGCTCCCACCCCCTCCATCCTACACTTAGATCCACAGACAAAGACAATAGAGAAGATCTTACTGCTAAGAGTTCAAAAAGAAATACATACTTGAAAGCCTTAACCCAAAATTTTTCAGGCCTCTTTGTTTAAATGCTTGTTGTTCTCCCTAACAGGAACACCAAAAACAAAGTTCATGCCTTTTAACCCAAAATGCTATGCTTCTTTATGTAAGCATTTACTTGCTCCTTAGCTTTCATGCCTTCTAACCTAAAATCATCCCCAAGTTTTTCAATTTGCTTAACATTTTTTAATGGTCAAAAATCACATTTAATCTACTCCCACAGGTCAAGTCAACTATGCTGATAACCATTTTTTAATCCTTAATTAACAACAAGGTTCCTCTTACAGATGAGCTCTAATGCCTATCCCAGATACCTAATTAACATACTATTTTTATCCTCAGACATGCAAAACAAATAAATCCTCAACTCTTCCTCCTGCTTTTCTTAGACAAAACTCCTGACTTAATGGATGCCATCCAGGACTAAATTACTCAAACATCCTTGCTTTTCTAGGACCATAACAAAAGACCATGATGTGCTCCCAAACTCTTCCAGACTTAACACTACCCACCCTATGCAGACACCCCCTGGTTGGGTTCTGCTCCTCTGTTATTACTCTATAGGTTTATCTCTACAAAAGAAAAAGAACAGAGATGCTGCCACAGACTCAGATGAAGACAAACCTGCCTTCTCCTTGGACTTGCCTAGAACAATGAAGCTGTCTTCATCCAGACACATCAACTAACTGAAGACTCCTGAGACAAACACACTGAGATCCACAGATGACAGCTAAGAACCACAGAGGACAAACTTTGGACTTTCCACCTACAAATGAACAATCTTGCTAAAGCCAAATGGTTACCAAACTTGGGAAAATTTACATGATAGTAAAGAAACATTGATGTTTATATAGATTAATAAAATGTTGTTTAAAACTAATGTTAATACACTCAAAAGTTGTACAATTCACTGAACAATGAATTGGTTCAGTGACTTCTTGTCTTTCTTGTCCTTATCCCTCATTACTCCTCTAGTTCATGTTGTGCTACCTCTCTGTGTTTTATTTTGATATTTCCACCACATCCAAAATTTTCAATGCAAATCACATTAGAGACAGTCATTCCAGTGACACCTCTCCTTTATAAAAAGAAAAAAGAGTTGTGTGATAGTAAAACCATGTCAGGAAGATTGGTGGATAGAGTGAGTTGAAACCTGGAGACTCCGTGGGCACACACCTGAGGCTTAGGCAACTGTACATTCCCTGCCAGATTCCTGGCCTGGAACACACGCCACACTCCTCACATAAGGAAACATGAACAGAGTTTTCCATGCAAATGAGGTACCTGGAAGACCTGAGAACTTAGCCAATAAGCTTCCATTCCCAGACATTCCTCCATGCAAAATGTATTTAATCTCAGGTCAGACCCTGAGAAGGTATGCACTCAGTTTTCAATATGAACAGTAAATACATAATATAGATAAACATGGACTGTCTCTTTCATATACCACCACCATGGAGGACATATAAAAGGCCTGCACAGCCTCAGCTAAATCTCCTATAGAAGGCCCATCTGCACCCCCAGACAATCTAATCCTGAAGGGGGTGGTCCTGATGTTAAAATCTTGTTTCCCAATTGGTTCTTGATTTGTCTGTAAAGAAGGTCAGGGGCCAATTGTTGGGAGGAAGGTACAGGTGGAACTTCATGGTCCAAGAAGGAAATAGTTTATTTGCCTTGCTTTGGAGTTAAAGGAACTTAACCATGTAAGGTCTTGGGGGTAGTGGGGAGCTAGGGTCTGTGGCCTCTACTACAGGTGGGTGGACAAGGATGTCTGGAAGGGGCTAGGAAGAACTAGCCACTAAAGTTTAGGGGAAGTGGAGAGACAGAGATAATAAATTGTTAAGGGCATGCTTTTCCAGGTGGGAGAGAGTAACACCTAGCTACTGTCCTTAGAAGACAAATTGTAAAGGAATTAACTCTCTCTCTCTCTCTCTCTCTCTCTCTCTCTCTCTCTCTCTCTCTCTCTCTCTCTCTGTGTGTGTGTGTGTGTCTGTGTGTGTCTGTGTGTGTGTGTCTGTGTGTGTGTGTCTTTTATCTGCAGAATCAAGGGTCTTGGTTAGGAGCTAGTAGCCTGGTCACCTCCCAGAGCAAAAAGGCAGGTAGAAGAAAAAGGAAGCTGGAAGGGGCTGGTATCACAACCAATCCTGGGCAAAGGTGGAAGCATTTAAAACTAAATGAAACAGTCACCAAGCTAAGGAATATCACTGCTGAGATAATCCAGAGCTTCCCTTTTTCCCAAACCTAGGAGACACTAGGCCAGATACTGTCCCCAGTCTGCTGTCCCCCAACTCTGTTCTCTACTCTTCCACAACTCCTAACTGTATCTAGATGTCCAAGAGTCACATACTCCTGTCAGTCCCAGCATTGGAACAGGTCCGGGGACCCCTGACACTTTGTTCTTGACTTCTCTGTGCAGTTCTTCAATGGGAATCACTGTGCTGAAAGCCAGGAAATGCTAGCTTCAGCTTTCTCACATCTCAGACTGAATTCCCACACCTGGAGCATGTCCCCATGCTTCCCGAAAGCCTAGAACCCACCTGTCAATTGCAGAGTAGAATAAGCACAAACTCCCCAAGTTTCAACGCCCTATAGTGGGGTAGAACACAGATCAACAGTCACCAATTATGTTAGTTGAGCAAAATTAGTGGCTGCAGGTTCTTCTCAAAAATTTATGACTTCACCATCCCTGGGTGGTTAGCTAGGTTCCAGAACCAGGCATGATTTTCCTCTTGCTAAGTGGTCCTAAGTATAATTAAATAATTAGAGAGCTGTTGGTTACTATGCATACCACTACTGTACATTTAGGACTATTGTGCCATGTTGGGCATTGTCATATTTCATCCGTATCTTAGCCAGGTAGGGCAATAAGCTGCTTTCATCCCTGGTATACAATGAAAGCTAATCTCAGAGAGAGTGCTTCCAGGACAGATCTGTTTAGATCCTTTGGGTCCTGTGCCATAAGTGCATGGTGTCTTCAATAATAAAGACCAATCTTACACTACTGGGGGACAATCAAGAGCAACAGAAATACCAATACAGACTGTTTTAGGAAACTCTTGATTAACTACAAACAACTCTTCTGAGTAGAGGAAGGCTACTGACTTTTTTTAGTTAATTTTATATTCAGCCACTTTGCTGAAGTTGTTTATCAGGTTTAGAAGTTCTCTGGTGGAATTTTTGGGGTCAATTATGTTTACTATCATTTTGTCTGCAAATATTGATATTTTAACTTCTTCCTTCCCCATTTTTATCCCTTTGATCTCCTTTTGTTGTCCAATTGCTCTGGCTAGAACTTCAAGTACTATGTTGAATAGATAGGGAGAGTGGGCAATCTCTTCTAGTCTCTGATTTTAGTGAGATTGCTTCAAATTTATCTCCACTTAGTTTGTTGTTGACTACTGGTTTACTGTATATTCTTTTACTATGTTTCAAAATGAACCTTGAAATCCTGATCTTTCCAAGACTTTTAACATGAAGGGATGTTGAATTTTGTCAAATGCTTTTTTAACATCTAAATAAATAATCATGTAGGTTTTTTTTGAGTTTGTTTATATAGTGGAGTACATTGATGAATTTCTGCATATTGAACCATCCCTGCACCCCTGGGATGAAGCCTACTTGATCATTTTAAACAATGGTTTGAGGTGTTCTTGGATTCTGTTTGCAAGAATTTTGTTGAGTATTTTTACACAGATATTCATAAGGGAAATTGTCCTGAAGTTTTCTTTCTTTTTTGGTTCTTTGTGTGGTTTTGGTATCAGTGTAACTGTGACTTCATAGAATGAATTGAGTAGTGTTTCTTCTGTTTCTATTTTGTGGTATAGTATTGGTACTAGGTCTTCTTTGAAGGTGATAGAATTCTGCACCAAACCCAGTGGTCTTAGGCTGTTTTTGTTTGAAAGACTTAAATGACTGCTTCTATTTCTTTAGGCATTATGGAAGAGTTCCAATGGTTTATCTGATCCTGATTTAACTTTGGTACCTGATATTTATCTAGAAATTTGTCCATTTTATCCAGATTTTCCCATTTTGTCGAGTATAGGTTTTTGTCATAGGATCTGATGATTTTTTGAGTTTCCTCAGTTTCTGTGGTTATATCCCCCTTTTCATTTCTGATTTTGTTAATTTGGATACTGTCTCTGTGCCCTCTGGTTGGTCTGGCTAAGGGTTTAGCTATCTTGCTGTTTTTCTCAAAGTACCAGCTCCTGTTTTTGTTTATTCTTTGTATAGTTCTTTTTGTTTCTAACTGGTTGATTTCAGCTCTAAGTTTATTTCCTGCTATTTACTCCTATTGTGTGTATTTGCTTCCTTTTGTTCTAGAGCTTTCAGGTGTGTTATAAAGCTACTAGTGTATGCTCTCTAGACTTTCTTTTGGAGGCACTCATAGCTATGAGTTTTTCTCTTAGCACTGTTTTCATTGTGTCCCATAAGTTTGGGTATGTTGTGACTTCATTTTCATTAAATTCTAAAAAGTCTTCATTTCTTTCTTTATTTCTTTCTTGAGCAAGTTATCATTAATAAGACATTGTTTACCTTCCATGTGTATGTGGGTTTTCTAGGGTTTTGGGTTTTTTGTTTTTGTTTTTGTTTGTTTGTTTGTTTTGCTATTGAAAACTAGACTCATTCCCTGGTAATCTGATAGGATGCATGAGATTATATCAATCTTCTTGTATCTATTGAGGCCTGTTTTGTGACTGATTATATGGACAATTATAGAGAAGATACCATGACGTGCTGAGAAGAAGGTATATTCCTTTGTTTTAGGATGACATGTTCAATAGGTATTTGTTAAATCAACTTGGTCCATAACTTCTGTTAGTTTCACTGTTTCTGTTTAGTTTGTGTTTCCATGATCTGTCCATTGTTGAGAGTCAGGTGTTGAAGTCTCCCACTATTACTGTGTGAGATGCAATGTGTGCTTTGATCTTTAGTAAAGTTACTTTTATGAATGTGGTTGAACTTGCATTTGGAGCATAGATATTAAGAATTGAGAGTTCTTCTTGGAAGATTTTTCCTTTAATGAGTATGAAGTGTCCTTCCTTATCCTTTTTGGTAACTTTTGGTTGAAAGTTGATTTTATTTGATATTTGAATGGCAACTCTAGCTTGTTTCTTGGGACCATTTTCTTGGAAAACTGTTTTCCAGCCCTTTCAACTGAGGTAGTGTCTGTCTTTGACACTGAGGTGCGCTTCCCATATGCAGCAAAATGCTAGGTCCCTTTATGAGTCCATTGTGTTAGTCTATGTCTTTTTATTGGGGAATTGAGACCATTGATGTTAAGAGATATATGTACTACTAGTTGTTGTTTCCTATCATTTTTCGTGTCATTATTGTGTTTGTATGGCTATCTTCTTTTGGGTTTTTTAAAAGAAGATTACTTTCTTGCTTTCTAGGGTATAGTTTTCCTCCTTGTGTTGGCGGTTTCCATCTATTTTCCTTTGTAGGGCTGGATATTTGGAAATATATTGTGTAAATTTGTTTATGTCATGGAATATCTTGGTTTCTCCATCTATATTAACTGAGAGTTTTTCTGGGTATAGTAGCCTGGGCTGGCATTTATGTTCTCTTAGGGTCTGTATGACATCTGCCCTAGATCTTCTGGCTTTCATAGTCTCTGGCAAGAAGTCTTGGGCAATTCTGATATGTCTGCCTTTGTATGTTACTTGACCTTTTCCCCTTACTGCTTTTAATATTCTTTCTTTGTTTTGTCCATTTGGTGTTTTGACTACTATGTGAGAGGAGGAATTTCTTTTCTGGTCCAGTCTATTGGAGTTCTATAGCTTCTTGTGTGTTTATGGGCATCTCTTTCTTTAGGTTGAGGAAGTTTTCTTCTATAATTTTGTTGAAGATATTTACTGACACTTTAAGTTTGGAATCTTCAGTCTTTTCTATACCTATTAGCCTTAAGTTTGGTCTTATTGTGTTCTAGATTTCCTTGATGTTTCGGGTTAGGAGCCTTTTGCATTTTGCATATTTTTTGACTGTTGTGTCAATTTTTTTCTATGGTATCTTCTGCACCTGAGATTCCCTCTTCTATTTCTTTGATTCTGTTAGTGATGCTTGCATCTATGACTCTAAATCTTTTTCCTAGTTTTTTTTTTTTTTCCCTCCAGGATTGTACCCTCCCCCGCCCCGCCTTGTGATTTCTTTTCTGTTTCTATTTCTATGTTTAGACCCTGAATGATTTTGTTCAATTCCTTCACCTGTGTTTGTGTTTTCAACCTGTTTGTTGTGTTTTCCTGTAATTCTTTAAGGGATTGTTGGGTTTCCTCTTTCAGGTCTTCTACCTGTTTACCTGTGTTCTCCTGTATTTCTTCAAGGGAATTATTTATGTCCTTCTTAAAGTACTCTATCAATATCATGAGATGTGATTTTAAATTAGTCTTGCTTTTCTGGTGGGTTGGGGCATCCAGTGCTTGCTGTGGTGGGAGGACTGGATTCTGATGATGCCAAGTAGCCTTGGGTTTTGTTGCTTGTGTTCTTGCCCTTGCCTCTCACCATCTGGTTATCTCTGGTGTTAGCTGGTTTTTCTGTCCCTGATTATAGCTTTTCCCTCCTGCAAGCCTGTCTTTCAGTATTCCTGAAAGACCAGTTTTCTCCAGGAGGAATTTGGGTGTGGAGAGGTGTGGCACAGTGTCATCTCCAGCGTGCAGATGGAAATCAGAAGGAGCCTGTCCCTGGATGTTCCTTGGTTCTTGTGTCCTGATGGTTCTGGGTAGGTTCCTTTTGGACCAGGAATTTGAGCAGAAGTGGTGGTCTTACCTGTGCTTACAGGTATATTGGCACTCTTGGGAGACCAGCTCACTCCTGGAGGTATTTGGGTATAAAGTCCTGAGGCACAGGATCAGCTCTGAATGCTGTGGCTCAGGATCAGTTTGGATCCTCCTCAGTGCTGCCAGGCTCTCTCTGCCTCCCAGTGCTGGCAGCTGGTTGTGCCACCCAGGTGTCACCCAAAATTTCATTTTTTAGCAAAATATTGTGACTTTCTGAACAGAAATAGTATGGAGGAACAACATGACACCTCAGTGAACATCAGATACTACTTGTGTTTTTAAAATATGTTAGATACAGCAGAGTTTAGGACCACTGTGCTTGAGGTAGTTTTGCTGAAATTCCTTTGTTGGCTCCTGGAACACAGTTAAAATAAATAATGATGATGAAGAGGGAATTGCAGTGAGAACCAGATTGTTGTACAATTTTCTATAGTAAAATTGTAATTTCCCTCCTTTATTGTGGTGTTCATGATTCTCTAGAGGGAAGAAGAACCAGAGAATATGTCAAGCCGAGTAATTCTTCTCACATAAATAGCCAGTGCTATCCATCTCTCCCAATACGATGAACTGCCAGAGAATACTAATGGCTGAGAGCCCTGCATCATTGATCTTCATCAGGCAAGTATATTATCCTGAGCTCAGAGCTTCTGCAGCTTGGCCTCTCTCTCCATGCCTCTGCTTCCATGTTCTCTAGCCTTCAACTTTCATTTTAACATTTGAGTCATTAATCAAGGCAGTGACCTTGACTATGAAAATCTAAATTCTGTGGGTAAATGAAATAGAAATCTGCAGAAGCATAGCTCCCAGAAGCCAGAGACTATGAGATTTCTGGAGGATGTCTATCTGAGCAGGAGAAGCCTTGGAGGAACAGTGCTTTCACTGCAAGGAGGAAGTATTAAACACCTGCAGAGGAAGCAGTTTCATGCCGAACCCATGGGTGGTGCTTATAAAATTAGTGTTGGTTGTAAATGTCTCTTATTATCTCACTTTTAAAGAAGAACTGATTATAATGATATTTCCTCATTTTAGTAGCAGAGTTCTGCTGTGTGAAGTATAGTGACAAGGTTCAAGCAGATTTATATTTTAAACCTAAAGATGCCCAACAAATTTTAGGCAGTATTAGGGACTTTTCAATGGGGACTGGGAGAAATTTTCCCCGTGAACCTCTATCATAAAACAAATTTTTCCAATGGAGCTCACTACAAACGAACATATTTGCTATATAAACATGCTTTTTTATGACTGCTTGGCCCATCCTTCAACAAACAAACTGTCCTAAATCTATCTTATAAGGAAACTCTGGAGTCACTGGTGATGTTGGCTAATTTTAATTTGTCTTGGTTTCATTTTAACCTCAATACATCTGCTGTCCAAAATTCTTATTTTATAGAATTTTCTGTGAAGACTGATGGAGGTAACATACACAGAAGTTCTTATTCAGTGTCAGAAACTGGTTCTGTTTTTTATCTGGAGGGCTGGAAAATACTCGTGCATGCCAAGTGATAGCTTCTAAAGTCTTTCAAATCACAGATGGCACAGAGTGCTCAACTTTGGTAGTACTATATCATTTTACAGAGTCCTGAATGATCTATTTTTTGACAGTGTGTTTTTGTGTGACATTTATAGCATTATTAACAGAAAGCATGGAATAGAAGTTGTTCTCCAATTATCAAAGTTATCCCCATAAAAATCCTTTGTTAGAAACCTCAAAGTTGAAGAGGTTGTATGAGCCATGCAAAAATGCAGTTCAAGAGACTCATTGAATTGACAATGGAACACTAAATAGAGGCTATGAATATCAATCTGCATTCCTGAAAATGGGGCATATGTATATGTATATACATATATATACACATATATACACATATATATGTATGTATATATATGGATTTATTATATTATATATAATGTATATAATAAACAAATAAACAAATAAACAAATCCAGATTTATACTCTCGAGTGTGATTTTTCCCAGGATTTTTTTTCCAGAACTCATTGCTGACAAGACTTTCTTTCATTGTGTGGCTGTGTCACCCATTTGTAAAATTATTTATTTATTTATGAACTTTCTGCTTTATTTCATTTGTTTACATATTCATTTTATGATTTTGAGGTGGCATTTTATTCTGGGTAGCAATCAAATATGCTATAAAATTAGGAAGAGTGTGGCCTCCATGTTTGATTTTTTTTTTTTTTTGAAGTTAACTTTATGATTGGAATTCCTTTGAGGTTCACTTAAGTTTTATTTTAAGTGCAAAATATATTACTAGCATTTGTGTAAAAATTTTATTGGCTAAAATTTTATTCCCTTTAAATACTATAACCACTGTTAGAATATTAACTCTTCAAATTCACAAGCACAGAATGTTTTCTCTTTATTTATGTCATCTTTAATTTTTAGCATTTAATTTTTTAGTTCTCAGTGTATGAGTCTATGTCTACTTAGTTAAAACTTTATTCCCCAAAATTATCCTTATTTGATGATACCTTGAAGGCTTAATTTATTACTCCTTTAAGTATTTTTATTATGAAAAGTTGTTGAATGTGCCTAGTGTTCTTTCTATGTTAACTGAGCTGCCCATGTGACTTTTCTTCTCAGTTCTATTCATTGGATGTATTAAGTTATTGATTAAAAAACAAAGAAACAAACAACAAAAAAACCTTAATATCCATACTTTGTAGGGTTAAATATATCATACCTGTATAGGGTATGGATATTAACCTACAAGGTTAATATCCATACCCTATACAGTTGTGATATATTTTAGAATATGTAGTTTCATTTACTAGCATTTTGTTGAAGTTATGTGCAATATTATTTATTAGAGATTTTGGCTTGTCATTTTTAAATATTCTGGAATCGTTGGTTAGTTTTGGCTGTTGTATAAGGCTAGATTCAAATAACGGGCTTGGGGTTTGTGTCAATTCTCGAATTTTCTCATATTGTGCAATGAAATCATATGATCCTGGCATTGTTTTTTTTTTTAAATTTTTTTTATTGGATACTTTATTTACATTTCAGATGTTATCCCCTTACCCACCCACACCCCCGCCTAGGAACTACCTATCCCATCCCCCATCCTCCTGTTTCTATGAGGATATGCCCCACCAGCCCCCCCACTCCCACCTCCCCACCCTCAAATTCCCCCCAACTGGACATCCAACCTTCATGAGACCAAGGATCTACTTTCCCACCTATGCTGACAAGGCCATCCTTCCCTACATATACAGCTGGAGTCATGGGTCCCTCCCCCTCCACATGTGTTCCCAGGCATGTGGTTTAGACCTTGGGAACTCTGGTTGGTTGGTATTGTTGCTCTCCTCATGGGGCCTCAAACCCTTTCAGCTCCTTCAGTCTTCTTTCTAATTCCTCTATTGGGAACCCCTTGGTCAGTTCAATGGTTAGCTGTGAGCACCTGCCTCTGAATATGTCAGACTCTGGCAGACCTCTAAGGAGACAGACATGTCAGGCTCCTGTCAGCATGCACTTCCTGACATCCACATCAGCATCTACCTTTGGTGACTGCACATGGAATGAATACCCAGATATAATGGTCTCCAGACGCTCCCTTCTTCAGTTTCTGTCCCACACTTTGTCTCTATATTTGCTCCGTTGAGTATTTTGTTACTCCTTCTAAGAAGGACCAAAGCACCCACACTTGGTCTTCCTTCTTCATGAACTTCATGTGGTCTGTGACTTGAATCTTGGGTATTTCAAGCTTCTGGGCTAATATCCAGTTATCAATGAATGAATACCATGTGTTTTCTTTTGTGATTGGAATACTTCACTCAGGATGATATTTTCTAGTTCCATCCATTTGCCTAAAAATTTCTCGAATTCATTGTTTTTAATAGCTGAGTAATACTCCATTGTGTAAATGTATTACATTTTCTGTATCCATTCCTCTGTTGAAGAACATCTGGGTTCTTTCCAGCTTCTAGCTATTATAAATAAGGCTGCTATGAACATAATGGAGCATATGTCCTTGTTATATGTTGGAGCATCTTCTGGGTGTATGCTCAGGAGAGGCATAGCTGGGTCCTCAGGTAGTGCTATGTCAAATTTTCTAAGGAACCACCAGACTGATTTCCAGAGTGATTGCTCCATCTTGCAATCCCACCAACAATGGAGGATTGTTCCTTTCTCCACATCCTCATCAGCATCTACTATCACCTGATCTTAGCCATTCTTACTGTGAACAGTTACTGACCACAGACAAGGTCAATCTTCTTTTTAAAAGTGAGTCTGGAGGTTTGACTTTTTCCTGATTTGGTCTTGTTTATTATCTTTATCCAAGACTGGGTTGTTTAAGTGTTTAGTCAATATATTTTTGTTCTGTTATGAAAAATATATTAAGTTTACATAGGAGAGAAAGAATTCCATCAGAAAGAACATCAAAGAATATCTCTTAGTATAAAGTACTAGGCCAACTTTAATTTTCATTATTAAGTGGACAAATTCCAATCATTCTCACTGTGAGCAGTAGGTAAAACTGTAATCATTCCTTTGCATTTAAATTTATTGGAAGGGGATATACCCATGCATAAACATTTTGGATTTAACATAATTTTAATTCAATATTGCAGAGTCATTTAACACTGTATCGGTTTAGTAAAATTGTGATGCATTGTGTTTATCTTTTATCATGAACCACCTTCTCCCCCCAACACACATGCATGTCAGGTCATAGTCTACTTATGTTCTAAAGCTGTATTCCTATAATGCATACCCTCTCAAGTTCAGAATAATCTTTCTACTGTATTGTTTTCTATTTCAAATACAAATTCTGTTTGAGCATAGAATAGATTGGACAGATTTGAGTAACTCTCATTTCCTCTTCACAATCTGCTTAAGATTTACTTGTCCTGAGACAAAGTTATTCTGTCTTCTCCCAAGTTCTTTCATAGTTGTATAATGTACAACTATGTATCACCTGTTTACTCTTCTGCACAGAGATGCACCTGCAGCTTTCTCCTTCTCAAATGGCATATAAACATCCTGTTTATCTCCATCCTTGATGTGAAATATTTGGTGATTGCTGGTCCCATATTTCTGTAAAGACTTTTGTGAACTCTTCAAAGAGCCTTTTTATGAGGGCACTGGGGTGGAACTCATAACAATCACTTTATTGACTGAGCTATCTCTATAGTTCCAGATTGAAACGTGTTTTTAAAACTAAAGATGACATGATTAATAATGAGGCCAGTGCAATGGACTAAATATTATACTTCTCTTGGCAAGTGTGGAGGTATAGATAAATTATTTAAAACTTAAAGATTGCTTTGAGCTATAGATTTACTATTGAATCTATAACTACTTCTTTCCAAAGCATTTGCATTGAAACTGGATGCAGGATGGATTCAGGCATTGTATGGCTGTCAATGGGGAGCAAACTCTTATACACATGATAGATATGCAATCATGATACAAGACAATTTCCAGGTCTCCTATCTTCTCTATGTGGGTCCTTCATTCTGTCCCTTTTCTGTATCTACATGGGTTCTGCTTACACTCCTTATTCTCAAATCACTGTAAAAGTATGTGCTTTACACATGTACAGCTGCCAAGATTCCACATTTGTATGTGATTTTTGAGTGCAAGCATAAGCAAAATTGGTTGCTTATATATCTTTAAAAGTGCTTGTTATCCAAGCTCCCTGATTGGCAACAAACAGAGATTAACAAAGATATTGGATACAATAGATTAGATAGATAAACCTGACTTCTTTATAGGGTAGTTTATCTTCTTCCCAGCTAGACTGTGATGTTTTAAAGGGCACAAGTCTCTTTCCATTTCTTAATATCTTATTCTCAAAACTCTATTCTTCTCTTAGTCTTTCAAAAGAGCAGGTAGAACACCTTCCCTGTACAAAACACACCACTAGGTAATTTTTTCATGACTAATCAAGAAACTGATATAATTTCACTTGTCAAAAGCCAATGCATAGCCCACAAAGGGGAATTACATTATTATGTCTTTATTAGGTGCAACAGAAGGCTCTCCTATGATGTTCAGGAACAACACATGCTTGCCTAAAATGGTGAAAAATGCATTTGCATTGCATCAATTTCTCTTATTTCCAATGGTTATTTAGAGATACGAACCTTTATCATATGTTGATACTTGTGACTGATTTTCTTGTTATCCTCTAACATGGAGTTGGAAGGCAGATAAGCATTGATTTCCTTGTTTCACATGAAAAGACCTACAGTGGTTATTCACAGCTGACACATGGAGTGGCACTGCAGATGGAATACAGCAGAACAATGGCTCTGTTGCTTTCTCTATTCTCGTTAGGAGACCATGTCTTTTGTTTTACTCTCCATAACCATACCCAATACATTTATAAGTAATTGTGTAGGGATCAACAAGGGAACTTTGGTTTCTTGCCACTTCCCATTGGTGACACCATCCAGATAGCTCTGAAAACTAGGACAACTAAGTACTGTGGCTGACTCCAACCAATCTCAGGACTCCTCAAGAGAAGCTCAAACTATGCCAGAATCTTTGCTCACTTGTTGGTGGAAGGGGTTGGTGTCTAATTTCCAATACACATTTATATCATTCTTTCACCTGGTCTTAAAAGGAAGATTGTGAACAGTCCTGAAGACTAGGGGAAATTTTATGTTTCAGTGTAGTGTTCATTCTTAACTAAATTAGACACAAGGTCACAGACGTTGACTCAAGGGCCAGGTTTTCAGGAAGATATTTAGCTGTTGTTCTCAAATTTTCTATACCTACATAGACTACACACACACACACACACACACACACACACACACACACACAGACACACACCCCTATGGGCATGCCTTCTGAGACTGGTAATACTTTGGCCATTTCAGGGTGGACACAGAATCTATTTGTTCCAGTTTGGCAGATGGCATCAAACCAGATCAAACCAGATCAAACCAGACCAAATTTTTGAGTTCCTAGACTCTCAAGTAGCATGTAGAATACCTTCCAGCATTATGACCACTAGTCAGTTTGATTTCTCCATGTTCCATGACAGAAGTAAGTAATGTCTTCCACAATTGGACCCTATGATTAGGTTGTAGAGACTAACCAATAACTTTGTCAATAAGTTTTAATGTTTAGCATAGGCATATAGAACCACTTTAGGCAATGATTCAGCAAAGTTATTCAGATTAAAAGGCACAAATCTAAATCTTGAAACCTAATATCTCTATATAAAAGAAAGCAGACAATGTGTGTCTTACTAGGTATAGGTAGCTCACTCAAGAAAAGTGTTTCTAGATCTATTTATTTACCTACATATTTTATAATTTCATATTTCATAATAACTGGATAGTATTTTACTATATAAGTATATCTCATATTCATGATTTATTCCTCAGTTGATGAGCATCTAGGCTGTTTCTAATTTCTGGATATTATGAATAGAACAGTAATGTACATGAATGAACAGGTACCTTTGTATTAAGACATAGAATCTTGGGTATATGCCCAAGAAAGGTGTCATTGGATCTTGCTATAGATTGATTTTCTACAGCAAGCTTTTAAAGGAACTTCCACACTGATTTTCTCAGTGTACAGGTGAAGTAGAAACTTAAAGAGTTCTTTGGGAAGTTGGTTGGATGGTGTTTTGTTGGGGCAAACATGTGAAGGAACATCTCATGAAATTGTACACAGGTTTGAAAGTCTAAGGCAGACTCGTGAAGGAATGCTTTGCTGAAGTAGACACAGGAGAGAGGACATTCTGCTAAAGCAAGCACATGAAAGGACAGGTGATGAAGGATTCTTTGCTAACAACAGGCATTCATTTCTCTGTCTTACATTGAGTAGTTGAACTGCATTTGCCAGGATCCTGCAGACTCAGGCTGATTGGATGCACATGCTAAGGCAAGGACATGTTATATTTTGAGGGTATATATAGGACTCCACAGAGTGACAAAAGAGAGCTTGACTTTCTGGTACAGCTAGCTGTACAATATTTGTGAGTCTCCAGTCTTTGCTGATATTTGCTTCCCTGAAAGAGGCACAGTCAAGAACATTGCCTAGTATTTCTGTTGGTCCTTCCTACTGACTCGTGCTGAGGTTGGGAGCTGGTTGTCTCTGCTAGGTCATGTCTCCACTGTAGCTAACCCAACTCTAACTAACTGGACTGCTGGTGTATCCTTAAAGTATTTGCATGTGTATAGAGCTTCCTCTATTAACCTGTGAACTGAACTGCTGGTTTCCAGACAACACACATGGGAGTTACTCCAAAGAAACTTTCTAAATAGGTCCATTTCCCCCATATTTTTCGTATTCCACTACCTCTGGTGGGTGGTGGGCTATGAGAGAGATTAAAGCATTTAAGAACTATCATTAAAAATAAGTTTTGAAAAATTAAAGTTACATACAAGTTTTCAATCCCACATTAAATTAATAGTGTTCCCTTTTCCCTGTATCTTACCTGTATGCACTGTCATTTGTTTCATTGATCATGTCCAGTATTGGGTAAGATTAAATCTCAAAGAGTTTTATATTGTAATTCCCTAATGACTGAGAATTTTGAGCTTTTAAAAGTGTTTCTCATCTGTGTTTCATCTCTTGTAAACTCTCTGTTTAGTTTTTTATTACATTTTTAATTGGAGTATTTGTTTTATTGATATTCAATATATTTTGTTCTTTATATACTCTAGATATATATCCTGTATCATACATGTAATTAATAAATATTTTATTTTATATATTCTCTATCACATATATATTACCATTCAGTAGGCTGGTGCTTTGCTTGGATCCTGTATCTTTTGTTCTGCAAAATCTTTTTAATTTCATGCGGTCCAATTTATTGGTCATTAGTCTTAGTGCCTGTGCTATTGGTGTTCTGTTCAGAAAGCCCTCTCTCTCTCTCCTATGCCTATAAGTTCAAGTCTATTCCCTACATTTTCTTTTATGTCAGTGGTTTCTTTTATGTCAGGGATTTATTACATTTAGGGAAGAATTTTGTACAGGGTGATAGATATGAATCTATTTTCATTCTTTTACATGTAGCTATCCAGTTTGAACAGCACCATTTTTGGAAGATGCTCTTTTTCTCCAGAGTGTTATTCTTGGCTTCTTCATTAGTTATCAGTTGTTTCTTGGTGTGTAGTGTTAAGTGTGAGTCTTCAGTTCAATTCCATCTATCAATGTGTTTGGGTTTTTTTTTTTTTTTTTGGCCTTTTCTGTGTTATTTTTATTACTATAAGTCCATAATAAAACTTAAAATGTGGGATTTTGATAACTCCAGCAATTCTCTAATTATTCAGGGCTGCTTTGAATATCCTAATTTTTTGTTTGTGTGTGTGTGCTCACATTTAAAGTTGAAGATTGTTTTGTTATTGGTGGTAGTGAATTTTTTAGGGAGGGTTCCACTTTATTTGAAGAACTGTGTGAAAATTTTGATGGAGATTGTACTGAATTTATAGAATGATTTTGGTAGGATTGCCATTTTTATCATATTAATCCTGCCTATCCATGAGCATAGAAGATATTTCCATCATCTGCTGTCTTTTTCAATTTTTTTCTTCAATCTCATAAAGTTGTTATCATATAAATCTTTAATTTGCCTGTTCAAAGTTACCCTAAGATATATTTTGAGGAAATTGTAAAAGGAACTTTCTCTGATTTCTTTCTCAGATTGGCTGTTACTTGTGTATAGGAAGGCTACTTAGTCCTGTGCTGAGACCAAAGAATGATTGCCCCTTTCCACTGGCCAAAGCCTCCACACTCTCTTTGTCTTAACAGTTTATGATGTTCCTGGAGCCCTCCAGGTCCATCATGGAGCTATATGCTGAGGGAAGTGTCACTCATGTTTGAAGCATTTAGGTTTTATTTGCCAGTTTGCTGTTATTATTATAGTGAGTGGCATGTGTATGGTGCTATCTCAACTTTGGTATGGGAAGGCTGCAGATGTGAGACAAAGGTGTGGAGATTGTCAGGTACATTCTTCATAGAGTTAGGGCAACTTGAAATTTCATGCTGGTTGCAAGTTAGAAGTGTGAGCATTGTGTTAGACCTGGGTTCTCTAACTCTCCTTTTTTTAAAAAAAAAAAAAAAAAGTTTTTTTTAATAGTAAGCAAAACCTGGATTTTGTACCTGGATTCTGCCTGGATTTCCATGTAAGCTTCTGCCATAGATGCCCAAGTCTAGATGTCCAGGATCTTACCTATAACCCCAAACATTCCCCCTGATTCCAACAAGCAGGGCCTGAAGTATGTATATAACAGGTATCTTTGATGAGTATAAATAACCTCAATCCCAGGGCTCACATTTGCATTGAGCCCAACCTCAATTCCAATAGTCATTGTATCAGTGTTCAGTTTTAACCATAGATGGAAGGGATATTTTTTTGTGCAAGAGAGGGAGCCTCAAAAAATGGTTAGCAAATCCAAAGAAGTCTGAAGACACAAAATAGTCATTAATAGTCTGGGAAGCCATGAGAAATGGTAACAATACATGATTCTCACCAGGCATAACATATAGTCAATCTTTTCTCTAAAATCACTATTAACCTACAGCAATTTATGACTAGCAAGTGAGCTCTCACATGTGGGAATAGACTTTGCACTTGTCTACCTTCTGTTGAAATAAATGGGCTAAAATCATTCATTCATCAGTCGCCTCCCCATTTGGAACATTTCATGACTTCTTTTACAAATTCAAGTCTGTAATCTTTATTCTAGACCTGAAAATTTAACAGTCAGGATTTTCTCAGCCAACCTGCATTTTTCATTATTTCTTCTTATTTAAAGAGCAGCTACTGTGGGCCACACTGCTCTTTATTCTTTACTTTCACCACTGTGAATATCATGTTCCCTACTCAGGTTACATAATGACACTGTTAAATATTACAACTTCTGAGTTTTACAGTAAGAATTTGTTTTTATTATCTACCTTAGATACCAAGAAACCCAAGTTGAAGAATTTTGCTGAACATAATATTATTTGATTTTTCTCATGCTCTGTGTTTATTAAGAATATGTCTCAATAGCAGATGGAAGAATGCTAATAGTCATAAAAAATAGATTCACTTGAGTTTTCACTGTTCTTTAAGGAAACTGGCTCAATTTTTGGCAGCTAGAGTCATAGACATGTCTTCTCCTACTGTATGTCATGTTTTTTGATTAAAAAGTTCTAGACACTTTTTCTTTTCCTGGTTATATTTTGTCAACTTGACACAAGCTAGGGTCAGCTGGGAAGAGGAAACTCGATTGAGGAAATGGATCCATAACAATTTTTATCCTGTATGTTCATCTGTAGGACATTTGTTAAATTGTTGATTAATGTACAGGGGCCCAGCCAATTATGAGTTTTGGATTGCTTAAAAAAGTAGTGAGTAGCTTTATTAAAATCTCTGTTTCTGTTCCTGTCTCTAGGTTGTAGTCTGGAGCTCCTTACCTATGTTCTCTTAATGATGCTCTATGAAGTATCAGCTAAAATAAACCCTTTCCTCCCTCAATTACTTTGTGTCAGTGTTTTATCACATCACTGGAAAAGTAATTAAGATGTTCCTTAACAAAAAAGGAATTGTCATCACTACTTCTTTAGCTCAGTTGACATGGCTGAAGGCTCTATCTTTTTCTCATTAAATATCATCTGATATTTAATAATGTGCACATTGAAGTAGATACAACAAAGATGTCAGATTACATGGCTGGCACGTGTACTGTGACCTGTATACCTGCTAATGATTTTTCTTGCATTATTTTGCTGAATCTTTGGTACCCTATACTGTGAATCAAACCAACAAGAGTGCTTTGTACCAATGGCTATGGTTGTCAGTGAGACAGAGGATGAATGTAATTTCCAAATATGATGATAATAGTAAAGCATTAGGTTCACTCTTTTCTAAATGCTGATTCTATGGTCTCATCTTTCAAAGTAGGATATCTTATCCTACCTAAAGTGTACACATCATACATCTAATGATGCTGTGTTCAGCACTGCCCTTTGGCTAGTGTGTTTATTGTCAGGCACTGCATTAAAATTATTTTACACACATTTTCTCAATGTTTGAATTTGATAAATGAATTTTTTAAAAGACTTTGAAAAATGATTTACAGTTCAAAATGATGTGACAAATTACAAATTCAAGAATGGAATCTCACCCTCCCAAGACCGTCTCAGAAAACTGTCTGTTGTATTGTCAAGCTTGATACTGATAACTGCAGCAGAAGCTGTTTTTCATCACACCATGGGAACATCCCCTTATACTCTTAAGAGAGATTGCCAACGCACTCAGTTTCTTTGAGATTATTCTTTTGTATATACACTTAAGTGCTCTGAAAGAAAGAGCTGAGAAGTTCCTGTTGATTAGAGCTAAAGATACAGTACTCTTTTATATATTCTTTGTTTTATGTACACAGAGAAGATACTGACTCAATCTCTAGCTCAATAATTTATGCATGGATGTACAAGTTAAAAAAAATAAGGTAATTTACTAGCATGACTCAGTCTCTTCAGAGCATGAGTGGTCCTGTTTTTGCTGTATTAGTGCTTGTTAGCATTTTAGCAGAAAAAGATTGGTGCTAATGAGGTATTAATCACCCCCTACACCCTTTTAAGCAACTAATTATGTCTAACAGCTAGGAATCTATATCAGCTTTAAAAACTAATGAATTCACCCTTCTGAAAAGAAATGATTAATGAACATGATCTGTGCGTAACTTCACAAAGAAAAGGTCATGGTTACTATTCAGTGTTAGATGTTGAAAATGTTGCAGGTTGAAGAATAGTTTTATCCTAAACTGTTATTTGAAATAAAAAGGGATGTCTTCCTAGCCCATTTTTATAAGTAATCTGAAGGTTCAGCCAAGTGCTCCTAACTGGAGGAGACCATATACCTTTAAGAATTTCAACACTCCATTTTGGAACAGTGGAGGCTCTCTTTCTCTCAGTAGGGTTGGTACCTCATTTGCAAGTTTTAAGAGCTTTGCAACTTTGAAGGATTTGGGACTCCAGGGCAGGAGTGAGGCAGGAATTCACATCTGTCCCTGTCAATGCTGATGTGGGTATTTGATGCCTGTTTAATGTCTTTTTCAAATGACTGGCTATGTAAGTGCCCTTTGGCTAAACAGTAACTATTTTTATTCACTATACAGTTTTTTCTGGATTTCACTTACAAGCTTCTGCTTAAGTTTTTGTTGTGTTGCTGACTGATAACAGAAAAAGTAAATAATAATAATAAAATAAGTAAAAATTATCTTTAAAAAACCAGATATAGGTATTCTTATTTTCAAACTGTTTGTTGTTGTTGTTTTGTTTGATTTTCTCTTGTGTTTTTCAACATGCAGGTCCTGAATAGTTTATGCCACTGCTATGTGTATATGCACACAACTACTAATATTTAATCATCAAATTTTCATTTAGTCTGTAGTTATTTGATTCAATGCAATCTTAGAATAATTACTGTGGATTCTTCATTTCTCATAGTATGAGAATCCAGAAAAACATATTGCTTGGCCAATTTATTGGCAAGCTTTTCATTCAGGGTATCTTTGTATGACTCAAGGATCATTGTAGTATTCTCATTTGCTATCATGTTGAAACTTTACACTCAGTGGCTTCTGTTGGCATGACAGAAATTGCCTTTAGGCTGTATTTATGAGATGGCATGAAAGCCATAGTGTGTGTGTGTGTGTGTGTGTGTGTGTGTGTGTGTGTGTGACTTGGTGTGATAAAGAGTCCTTGCTTTTTGGTATTGCCTTATAAATTTTGTCTTATCAGTATAAACATGGAGCTGAAATAGGAAGGACATGCAGAGGGAATACAGGCAATTACATCCCATAAAGTATTTATAATGCTTCTCATGCCTGGACCTTTTCCCAAGCATCCGAACCTATGTAGCCCAGGCTAGCCTAGAACATGCAATTTTCTATTTGCCAAGTGTATTAATTACAGGTATGTGACATCAATCATAGTGTAAATTCTTCTCCTAGTGCTAATAGGTACCTAAGGAACGACTCTGAGATATCTTTGCACAAACTCAGTAAACTTTCATTCAGAAACATTACATTTCATAATCTAGAAATCACAATTTCCTTATCAGGTATTTGATTTATTAGGAATATGCCTTTACATTTTATACTTACCCCCTTTTTAAATTTTCCTTTTTTGTATATATAGATTTATGTTTGCATTAATATGCTATTTTCTAATTGTAAATTAAATTTCATTTTTTCTTATTTAGTGATTTACAAAATAATGAAGTTCATTATTTTGTAATGTAAATGAAATTCATTATTTCATTTTCATACAAGCATATGACATATATTAGTCATTTTCTCCCACAATTGATCCCTACATTATCAACAGATGATATTGAAAATATTTCATATACATACACACACAACACACACATACGGACACTCACACAAACACACTCATGGAAACACATTCTCAGTGGAGTTTCATTCAGTCATAAAGAACACAGTTATGCTATTTCTGAAGGCCATCATCTTAAGCAAAATATAGCATACTTAGCAACATGGCAATATAGTTAAACTCACACTAAAGCAACAGAGTTCTCTTTATTTCTCAGTTTGGTGAAGATTATTAATCACGAGCCAGGCAAGAAAGTTACAGGGAAGCATTTCACTCTCATCTCAGTCTGAGTGAGACATTCACGTACTAGACAGGCTGACTGGCAGACCGTGCCTGTATTATAAGCCTTTTTCCTTTTGGAATTCCTTTCACAATGTCCTAATCTTGATTTTTTGCAAATATATTATACAAGCCTGACATATGGGAATATTTCAGTGGAAACTCATGATTTTTTCTATCTTATTCTTTATCAGGAAGGACTGGCTGCTGCTTTACTCCCATGATGTATTTTCTGCATCAAAGCCACTAAGTCACACTCCAGAGGGTCTGCAAAAACTACCTACCTTGGTAAGAAAGCCTAAAATAATAGACTTCTTTTGGAACAAAAGCAGTAGAGTGTATTCTAATACATATTTTATATCTCAGTTTAATCTATCTTCTGATGATGTAAACCTTTAATCCCCAGCCCCCCTCTTCTCTAGCGAGAGCTTGTAGAAGGACTTTCAAATCAGGATTATACTGCCTAATGCTAAAAGCTTTCTTAGTGCTTAGCTATTTGCACCATGAAGAATTGGGTTGTGCTAAATACTTAGTAACAGAAAGATTGTAGTGATTTGAATCACATTTCACTGGGTGGTTACATAGAAGACCAATTCCTGCTTTTCTTGGAGATTGCAATTTTTTAAAAAAAAAAATCTTTAAATTATGAGGATTAATATGACATTTTGGAGTATTTCAGGATCCAGCATTTAATTATTCTAAATTAAAGCAAATTGTCAGGAGAGACTATGTCCTAATTGTTAGGTCCTGTTCTGTGTCACAAGTTAAGTATTGTCTACAGAGTCTCAAACTCAACATCTTCTATCATCCTATCAAGAAGAGAAGTTAATTTTATAGAACTAACTTGAAATATTCATGATTTGTTGTTTGGAATTATTCAGCATAAAACATCTGGCCCTCTTATAAAACAATTCAGTTTCCAATAACTTTCCAGCCTCTATTGTGCTGGCTGCATCAGCATTCCATTTAATGATTAATATGATAGACAACTTTCAAAATGTTCAGTGCCAGCATTCAGAAGCTGTTTCACATGACCTCTGTTCTCAGTGTGTCTAATGTTGCATACTTGGGGGTCTCTTTTCTCCTAAGAGCTTTGTCTCTTCTTTTGATGAAACTGGCAGCTATGTGTGAGCCTCATGATTCTGGCATCTGCATGGAATTACCCAATTCTGCACCAAGCTGTTTCCAGGGCTTTCTGTAAAGTCTTTCTTGTTTCAGTGCTGTGTTCATAGATTGTTATTGCTATTATTATTGTGCAGCCATAAAAGTGAATCTGTGGTAGATTTCAATCTAATAAAAAGGCAATAGAAGCTAAATGCACCTATTATGATATAGCTTGATAAGCCAATCATTATTCTGTGAAGAAATGAGCTCTGTTGAATCTAACAAAAAGTAAGCCACATAGCTTCTATAATAAGGAATTTTAAAATATTAAGAGTATATTTGGTATATTTCTTACATGCTAAACTTATCAGAATTTTATTGAGTTATTTTAAAGAATGCAAAATAAGAAAGTCAAAATTGAAATATAATGTGGGAAAATGAAAAAAAATTTATGAAGAAAATGAAGCATTTTTGTTGCAGTTGCTAAGCAATAGCTATATTCAAGCAAAAGCCTGGGTCTCAAATCCTTTTAGAGTATCTGTACATAGTGACTTGAGAGAAGGAAATGCAGATACCATCTTAACAAATATGGAAGGTGTTTTGAGACAGAGCAACAAAAAGTAATCCAGACCAGCCTGGAACTAACTATTCTCTCTCTCAAGTGTTAGTATTACACATATAAGTCACCACAGATAACATGGGGTTCTTTTAAGAGGAAACATTTATTTTTCACAATTGGCTTTATGGATCCATTGTGAATTTAAGTGTTGTGAAATAAACTAAATAAATATGTAAATACACATGTTTTATTCAGAGATTGAACTCTCATAAAATATTGGTTTTAATTAAATATAGCAGCCTAGATCCCAAGGTATTTCACCCAGGCTAATTGAAACAATTTGGCATATAATATTTCATTTCTTATCTTTGGTATGAATTAAATGGTAAGAGTTGATAGTTATAATATCATCAACTAATTAAGGAACACTTTTTGCATAGTCATTATAATAAATATGTAAATATAAAGGCAATTATGGCTATAAATTCAGGTCATAAATGTGAATATGAATTGATATGGAGTGCCTGGAATAATTCACAGTGGAGTGCCTAGTTTAGACTTAAGGTAGGTATCAACTCTAAGATGGTAAGAAGCCATGGAGTTATGTTACCCTACAAACATGATTCTGTTAAAGACTCATCCTCGAATCAAGGTTTGTATCCCTAGCTAATATCTTTGGACGTGGATCTCTTTTCTGACTTTGCCCAGTTAGAATACTCAGCTCCTGATTTGGGGAACATGGACGGCTTGAGAATTGACACTCTTAGGTGGTCCCAGACATTGGATGTAATCCTTAAGCCAGACTCATTATTCCTTCCAGGTAGCCCTCACCATGTACCATCTGCTACCTTGTCACCATTTCTTTTTATCACTTTTCAAGGATTTTATGATGGCTCCTTGATATTCCTGGCCATGGCTTTTGTTTTTCTCTGTTTCTTGATTTTGTAAGTAATCATTATGAAATACCCTTCCAGCTATCCAAATTACCCTAGAGATATATGCTTTTGTGTCTGTTTGGTTTTTTCCCTGGCCTTTTCACTAATATATAGAGAACATATTAATTAAAGCTTTTCATTCCTTATTGAAATTGTTACCTTTCAAAATTTATCTTTTGAATATACACTCAGGTAATAAAAAGTAAAATAATAGAAAATAAACAACATTTTATAAACATCATCATATACTGCTAAGTACATCACATACGTTTTTTCCCTTAAACTCAAATAAAATCCTTTGCAGTTAATATGGTATTTCTATATTTCACAACAAGAAGCTTAAGAGAGTTTGCATCACTGACAGTTACTAAGGTCCAGAATAAAACCCTGTGTTTAGAGAAATCAACATGTTCAAATAGGAGAGGAAAACCATTTTCATAAGGGGCAATAGAAATAAAGTTGAAAGGTCACATTGAAATAGAAGATGAAGCCCGTGAGAAGCTATGGTGTAGATAAAAGGTTCAGAAAAGCTATTGTGTGCACAAAAAGATTAAAGTGGAAGGAACTGGAACAAGAAAAAGGCAGAATGGAAGGGAAATAGAGAAGATAGGAAACAGTTCTAGGCCTGAACACAAGGTATGGCCTTGTAGTATGAGTTCCATTCAGCATAGAAGGGACCAGGAAAGAGAGTGAAAGTGAAAGGAGACAATGATAAAGGACAGAGCACCTGCGTGTGAGGGTGCATGCACACACACACACACACACACACATATACACACACAGACACACACATACACACAAACACACACACACACACACACACACACATAAAAACACACCAGAATGTGGTGGTGGCACTGGAACTATTTTGTAATGAAAATGCCAAAAATTCACTTTTGTTTAGGGTCTAGTCAAATGTAAGAAGAAAACATATATTTGACAGAATTTTAATTGGAGAGAAGTGCCTGGGGCATGGTGGAAAGCATCAATGCACACACACACACACACACACACACACACACACACACACACACACTACTGAACTGCATACACAGTTATTCAGAAAGCCCAAGTGTAAACAAGACTGAGGTTACATGTTAAGTTTCAAATACATCTCTCTGTATTTGAGCTTCCAATGAGTGGTTAGTTGAAAGTTTTCAAAACACATGATATCTTAGAGTTGGCAGTTCCACTTTTCAAAATGGCAGAAATCAGAGCAGCAAAAACTATTGTCTTATGTCTGAGCACCTAAAGGCAATCCTGTGTCACAGCACTCAATAACCAAATCCTGGGAGAGCTGGTCTTCAAGGAGTGCAGACACACCTGTGAGCACAGGTAAAACCACTATTTCTGAGCAGAACACAGAAACTAAGGAATAGACTGGGATAGGATCCTTCTGGTTTCTGTCTGCATCCTGAGCTGGTACTGTGCCTCAGCGCTCCATACACAAATACCTCCAGCAGTGAGCTGGTCTTCCAGGAATGCCCACACACTTATAAGCACAGATAAGACCACCACTTCTACTCAAATTCCTGGCCCAAGAGGGACCCTCTCAGAGTCATTAGGACACAGGAACCAAGGAAAGTCAGGGACAGGATCCTTCCAGTTTCTATCTGCACCCCAGATCAGACTCTGTGCCACACACCCCAATACCCAAATTTCTCCCTAAGAGAACTAGTTTCACAGAAGTACTGACACAGAGGCTTGCAGGAAGGACAAGCTACAGTCAGGGGCAGCAAACAAGCTAACACCAAAGATAAACTGATGGCTAGAGGCAAGGGCAAGAACATAAGCAACAGAAACCAAGGCTACTTGGCATCATCAGAACCCATTTCTCCCACCACAACGAGCCTGGATACCCCAAGCCCCAGAAAAGCAAGATTCTGACTTAAAATCACATCTTATGATGATGATAGAGCACTTTAGGAAGGACATAAATAACTCTCTTAAGGATATTCCATGACATAAACAAATTTACACAATATATTTCCAAATATCTAGCCCTACAAAGATGATAGATGAAAAACCCCAACACAAAGAGGGAAAGTACACCTAGGAAAAGCAAGAAAGCCATCATCTTTCAACAAATCCAAAAGAAGGTAGCCACACAATCAAACAAACAAAAAAGAACAACAAAAATAAGAGTAAGAAGGAGCAATAATCACTACTGCTGAATATTTCCCTTAACATCAATGGACTTAATTCCCCAATAAAAAGATCTAGACTAACAGATTGGATAGGTAAACAGGACCCAGCATTTTGCTGCATGCAGTAAACACACCTCAGTGTCAAAGACAGAGACTACCTCTGAGTAAAAGGCTGTAAAACAATTTTCCAAGCAGATGGTCCCAAGAAACAAGCTGTAGTAGCCATTTTGATATTGAATAAAATTGATTTTCAACCAAAAGTTATCAAAGAAAAAAAGGAAGGACACTTTATACTCATCAAAGGATAAACTTTCCAAGAGGAACTCTCAATTCTTAACATCTATGCTCCAAATGCAAGGGTAACCTCATTCTTAAAAGAAACTTTACTAAAGATCAAAGCGCACATTGCACCTCATGCAATAATAATGGGAGACTTCAACACCCTACTCTCAACAATGGACGGATCATGGAAACACAAACTAAACAGAAGCACAGTGAAACTAACAGAAGTTATGGACCAAATTGACTTAACAGATACCTATAGAATATTTCATCCTAAAACAAAGTAACATACCTTTTTCTAAGTATGTCATGGTACCTTCTCCATAATTGTCCATATAATCGGTCACAAAACAGACCTCAACAGATACAAGAAGACTGAAATAATCTCATGCATCTTATCACCATTAACTGAGGCTGGTCTTCAGTATTAACAAAAACATCAAAAATTTCTCATACATGAGGAAGCTGAACAACTCTCTACTCAATAACAACCTGGTCAAGGACGAAATAAAGAAAGAAATAAAAGACTTTTTAGAATTTAATGAAAATGAAGGCACAACATGCCCAAATTTATGGGACACAATGAAAGTAGTACTAAAAGGAAAACTTGTAGCTCTGAATGCCTCCAAAAAATAACTGGAGAGAGCATACACTAGCAGCTCAATAGCACACCTGAAAGCTCTAGAACAAAAAGAAGCAAATATACCCAAGAGGAGGTGAAGGCAGAAAAGAATCAAACTTAGGGCTGAAATCAACTATGTAGGGCTGAAATCAACCATGTACAACAACAACAAAACCAACAACAACAACAAACAAAACCAGAATCAACAAAACCAGTAATTGGTTCTTTGAGAAAATTAACAAGATAGATAAACCCTTAGCCAGACTAACAAGAGAGCCCAGAGACAGTACCCAAATTAACAAAATCAGAAATGAAAAGGGAGATATAACAACAGAAACTGAGGAAATTAAAAAAAAAAATCTTTAGATCCTACAACAAAAGCCTTAATTCATCAAAATTGAAAAATCTAGATGAAATGAACAATTTTCTGGACAGATACCAGGTACCAAAGTTAAATCAGGATCAGATAAACCATCTAAACAAGTGCCATAACCTCTAAAGAAATAGAAACAGTCATTTAAGTTTCTCAAACAAATAAACAAAACCCCAAACCAAACAAAAAACATACAACAACAATAACAACAACAACAACAAAAACCCAGGACCACTGGGTTTATTGGTATTAGGTCTTCTTTTAAGGTTCTATGAGATCTTCAAAGAAGACCTAGTACCAATACTGTTCTACAAAATGGAATCAGAAGGAACACTACCCAATTCATTATATGAAGCCATAGTTACACTGATACACAAACCACACGAAGATTCAACAAAGAAAAGTTCAGACCAATTTCCCTTATGCATATCAATTCAAAAATACTCAATAATATTCTCACAAACTAAATCCAAGAACACACCAAAACAACCATTCACCACAGTCAAGTAAGTTTCATCCCAGGGATGCAGGCATAGTTCAATATACAGAAATGCTTCAATGTAATTCACTATATAAACAAACTCAAAGGAAAAAAATGATCATTTCATTGGATGCTGAAAAAACGATGAACAAAATTAACATCACTTCATGTTAAAAGTCTTTAAAAGATCAGGAATTCAAGGTCCATTTCTAAACATAGTAAAAGTAATATACAGCAAACCAGTAGCTAACATCAAACTAAATGGAGAGAAACTCGAAGAAAACTCACAAAAATCAAGGACTAGACAAGGCTGCCCACTCATACTATCTACTCAATATAGTACTTGAAGTTTTAGCTAGAGCAATTAGACAACAAAAGTTCAAAGGGTTACAAATTGGAAAGAAAGAAGTCAAAATATCGCTATTTGCAGATGATATGATAGTATACTTAAGTGACCCCAAAAATTCTACCAGAGAACTCCTATACCTGATGAACAACTTTAGCTAAGTGGCTGGATATAAAATTAACTAAAAAAAAAAAAAAAAAAAAAAAAAAAAAAAATCTTCCTCTATTCACAGGATAAATGGGCTCTGAAAGAAATTAGGGAAACGACACCCTTCACAATAATCACAAACAATATAAAATATCTTGGTGTGACTATAACCAAACAAGAGAAAGACCTGTACAACAAGAATGTTAAATCTCTACAGAAAGAAATGGAAGAAGACCTCAGAAGATAGACATGCTCATTGATTAGCAGGATTAATATAATAAAAATGGCCATCTTGCGCAAAGCAATCTAGAGATTCAATGCAATCTTCATCAAAATTCTAACTCAATTCTTTGTAGAGTTAGAAAGAGCAATTTCCAAATTCATTTGGAATAGCAAAAAAACAAAAAAACAAAAAAAACAGGATATTGAAAATTATTCTCAACAATAAAAGAACTTCTGGGGAAATCACCATCCCTGACCTCAAGCTGTACTACAGAGCAATAGTGATAAAAACTGCATGTTATTGATACAGTGACCAATTGCATGATATTGGCAAGGATATCAGTGAATAGAATTGAAGACCAAGAAATGAACCCACACACCTACGGTCACTTGATCTTTGACAAATAAGCTAAAACCATAAAGTGGAAACAAGACAACACTTTCAACAAATGGTGCTGGTTAAACTGGCTGTCAACATGTAGAAGAATGCAAATTGATCCATTCTCATCTCCCTGTACAAAATTCAAGTTCAAGTGGATCAAGGACTTTTACATAAAACCAGATTCAATGAATCTAGTAGAATTGAAAGTGGGGAAAAGTCTCGAACACATGGACACAGGGGAAAATTTCCAGAACAGAACCCCAATGGCTTATGCTCTAAGATCAAAAATTGACAAATGGGACCTCATAAAATTGCAAACCTTCTGTAAGGCAAAGGACACTGCCAATAGGACAAACTGGCAACCAACAGATTGGGAACATATTTTTCCTAATCTTACATCTGATAGAGAGTTAATATCAAATATATACAAAGAACTCAAGAAGTTAGAATCCAGAGAACCAAAGAACTCTAGAGAAGACTGAAGGAGCTGAATGGGTTTGCAGCCCCATGAAAAGAGCAACAATACCAACCAACCAGAGTTCCGAAGGTCTAAACCACCAGCCTGGGAGCAAATAGGGAGGGGCCCATGGCTCCAGCTGTAAATGTAGGGGAGGATGACAGTGTCAGTCATAGGTGGGTGAGGAAGTTCTTGGTCCAGTGAGGGCTGGACACCCCAGTGTATGGGAAATCGTGGGTGGGGAGGTGAGAGTGGAAGGGTGGGTGGGGGCATATCCTCATAGAAGCAGGGGGAGGGGTGATAGAATGGGGGCTCCTAGGTGGTAGGGAAGGGGGATTACATCTGAAATGGAAATAAAATATCCAATAAAAATTTTAAAGAAGAAATGGGCATCAGAGCTAAACAGAGAATTCTCAACTGAAGAATCTCTAATGTCTGAGAAGCACCTAAAGAAATGTTCAACAACCTTAGTCATCAAGGAAATGCAAATCAAAATGAGTCTTGCTTGTTCCTTGACTATTTGCATCTATTGTATTGCTAGTTCCACAACCTAGAACTGACCTTAATACTCGCATGTAATTAAAATTGTATAAAAGCAAAAAGGAGGAGCGGGGGATGGGATAGGGGTTTTCTAGAGAGGAGAAATGAGGGAAGGGAGATGGAATTTGAAATGTAAATAAATAAAATATTCAATAATAATAAAAAAAGACCCTGAGATTATACCTCACACCATTCAGAATGCTAAGCTAAAAAACTCAGGTGAGAGCAGATGCTGGTGAGGATGTGGAGAAAGAGGAACACTCCTCCATTACCGGTGGGATTGCAAGCTGTTACAACCACTCTGGAAATCAGTGTGGGGGTTCCTCAGAAAATTGGACATAGTACTACCTGAGGACACAACTATACCACTCTTGGGCATATACCCAGAAGATGCTCCAATATGTCACAAGAATGCATGCTCCACAATGTTCATAGCAGCCACATTTATAATATCCAGAAGCTGGAAACAAGCCAGATGTCCCTTGACATAGGAATGGATACAGAAATTGTGGTACATTTACACAATGGAATACTACTCAGCTATTAAAAACAATGGCTTCATTGAATTCCTAAGCAAATAGATGGAACTTGAAAATATTATCCTGAATAAGGAAACTCAGTAGCAAAAGACACACCATATGCACTCACTGATAAGTGGATATTAGCCAAAAAGTTCAGAATACCCAAGTTTCAACTCACAGACCATATGAAGCCCAAGAAGAGGAAAGACCAAAGTGTAGCTGCTTCAGTACTTTTTAGAAGGGGGAACAAAATATTCACAGGAGGACATATGAAGACAATGTGTGGAGCAGTTACTGAAGGAAAGGCCATCCAGAGCCTGCCCCACTTGAGAATCCATCCCATATAGTGTCACCAAACCAGGACTCTATTGTGGATGCTTGGAAGTGCTTGCTATAGGAACCTAATATGGCTGTCTCTTGAGAGGCTCTGGCAGAACCTGACAAATACAGGGTTGTTGGACCCTGGTCCTGGAGGATGTCCCTCGACAGTCTCCCGGCTGGTGGCAGGGCGTGATCGGAGAGGGGAGATAAGCCCTGCCGCTGCTTCTGGCGTCCGTCGTTGCTGGCCTATCTTCTCCAGGTGTTGCCCCTGCTACTCCGAGTTGAACTGGTCCAGGCTCGGGCCAGGCTGATAAGGAGCCAACTAGCTGACAGAAAGGCAGCCGGGCATTCCAGGCAGGCTCAGGGAGAGCCGGTGGGTTGTCAAGCGGTATAGCTCTTTAGTGGAAGAGCCCTGCAGGCTCTAAAGCGTTACAGCTCTTAAGCCGGGAAGTGCTGGCTAAGTAGCAGAGAAAGGAGGCAGCGGAGGGTCAACTACGGAAGGAAGTTCTCAGACACCTGGATGGTTCTTGTGTGTGCTTTACTTCTCAGTTAAGCTCAATATATACAGTTTGGGGTGGGTGAAGGTTTTAGCAGCAGGTAACCTCATTGGCTTAGTCTGAGGTTTTGGGGATGCCTCATATGCATGTGAGGAGAGCCTGGGGCACCATTCCTACATGACCCGATGGTCGTAGACCTCTCAACCTCTCTGAGGGAGGGGCTGTGAAGCGGTAAAGGGCTGAAGCTGAGAGAGCCAGGGGGCCAGGAACAGAGCCAAACGGCCTACCGTCCCTCAAAGGGTCTCCGGGGTTTGAAGCTTGTTCAACCAGACACCTGGTTGTCTCTCAGCTCAGTGCCCTACACAGGGTCAGATGCTTGGAGCCACCCATTGTACTGAGGGAGGGTTTCCTCTTGGAGGAGTTGGAGAAGGAGCTGAGGGGGTTTGCAGCCCCATAGGGGAATAACAGTGTCAGTTGGCCAGATCCCCTGAAGCTCCTGGGGACTGGACCACCAACCAAAAAGTACACACTGAGGGACACATGGCTCTGGCCGCATGTGTGGCAGAGGATGGCCTTGTAGGAAATCAGTGGGAGGAGCAGCCCTTGGGCCTGGAGATGTTCTATGCCCCACTGCAGGGGAACGCCAGGGTGGGAGTTGGAAATGTGTGGGTGGGTGGGGGAGCACCCTCAAAGAGGCAGAAGGAGGGGGGATGGGATAGGGGGTTCTGAAGAAGAGATTTGAAAAGGGAAAAACATTTGAAATGTAAAGAAAGAAAATATCCAATAAAAAAGTATTAGTGATTGACACACATAATTAATGTACGGGGAATGGGGAAGAGTATGTTTTTGTGAGAGACATTTATACTTGATAACAATTACAACAGTATCTAGTCAACTTCCATGAATTGTAATTAATTAATAATTTAAATAGCTTTAAATAAGTCATTCTCAACCTGTGGGTTACAATGCTTTTGGGTGTCAAACAACCCTTTCACAGGGTTTACCCAACACTATCAGAAAACACAGATATTTAATTATAATTCAAAGCAACAGCAAATTGCAGTTTTAATGAAGCAACAAAAGTAATTTTATGTTTGGGGTGGGGGGTTACCACAACATGAGGAGCTGTCCTAAAGGGTTGCAGCATTAGGAAGGCCAAGAACCTCTTCTTTAAATGATAAAGAGCCTAAAATAAGGCAATTATCATTTCAAGACACAATGAACTTTCCCTCATTTTCCAGCAAGAGACACTGAGTTGGTATAAGCTACCCACCTGGTTTCCTCTGCTGGAAGCTGGCATCATGAGGATGTCATGAAGAGTGGCAGTAAATGAAATCTAGTAGCTACAGAGCTACCTTGCTGGGAAGCAGGAGAAACTGCCTGGGTGTTAGCTGAAGTAGGACTAAACTATGTAGGTTAAATCTGAGGACTGACTCAGGCTCTTCCAGTGGTGTCATTGTGACCCACTTCCCCTGTGATTCAATGTTGTGAAGTGCATGTTACTGAAAACACAAAGTATTTTTGTGATGATGTTCCATTCTAAGACCTGGGAAGAAATACTTTCTCCCAAATGTGTTCATCTTCAAAGTCCTGAACAACAGTGAAAGAGGGGAAAGCCCATGCTGGTGGGAAGTGGATTGTGAATTAGGGTTATAGATAAGTGAGACCCAGTTGTGTGTCAGCATTAGCTGGGTGAATGTAAAATGAGGTAAGTCCCTCCTTTCTTCTCTGTAATTAAAAAGAAAGAACTCTACAGACGGACAAATGAATTATGTATTTTTAAAAAGTGAGGCACCAAAAATAAGTCAGTGAGTAACCAAACATTGCAGATAAAGACTGTTAAAAATTCTATTTTCTCCTCTTCACATAGGTTTCATTTATTAAAGTGAGAAGAGAAAAAATATATAATTTTTTCTGCTAATTAAAACTTTTTAATTTACTTTATTTACACAGAACAATATCTAGGTAAAGTTATAGGACTAAGAACCTTGCACAACTTTATAGTGTAATCTGAACCTTACATAAATGTTTGAAAAAAATTTTGTGGCCAGACTGACTTCCCTTGTCTATGGTTAAGCATGCATTATAATCTCAGCGAAGTAAGGTTCCTTTTATTTATTTTTTTTTCAAAATATAGGTCATTTCATTACTTAATACTTTAGTAAACCGATTCACTTTTATTTCTTTAACAGGTTTTATCTTTTCACTGTGTGATCACTGTAGAGAGAACTCTGATTATCGTTAGTGTGAGGGAGGCCTTAGTTCATGCTGTGATGAGTAAGAATGTTGTGATGGCTTCCCAGTTCCACAATGGCTATTCTTTGGGCAAATTATATAGTTGTGGAGGGTTGTGGGTGGCACAGGGCATAGTGCTGAACAATTGGTAAACTGTGTTTATCCTTCCAACTACTTATCTTCTCATTTCTTTGTCTCTTCATTTTCATCAGATTACCGCTTTGCTGACACATCACTTTCTTTTTGCTCTTCATTCTAACACAGTGGTTCTGCCCACCACAGAGACAGCTGCACTACTGTATTAGGTCTCTGATTCTGTACAACTTACCAGCATTCATCAATTGCCACTAGCGTCTCATCTAAGGGTGGAGCTTCATGAAGCTTTCTCCTTTCCATGCTGAGATTTTAACTAGTTTGATCCTATGGAGCTCTTGTGCATATAATCAGAGCTGCTGTGAATTCTTCTGTGCAATGGCCCTATTGCATCCTATAAATACTTATATGCAGTCATCATCTATTAACTCTGGCTCTTATAGTTGATCCTATCTTTTGCAATGAACTCTGAGACTTGGGGGGAAGGGTTGTGATATAGATGCCACAGTTAGAGCTGAGTACTCCACTGTCTCTTACTTTCTTTATGTTGACCAGTTCTGGTTCTCTGTAGTAACAGCTATATATTATAGAAGGAAACTTTTCTGCTGAGGGTTGAGAGATGCACTAATCTATGGGCATAAAGATAGTACTTAAAAGAGAACTTATTACAATGAACATTTAGTAAAAAAAAAAAAAAAAAAAGAATGATTTTTTTCTGTATGACTCAGACTAAGAAAAAGACAGGTATATTTATTCCAATATATGACAAAACAGGCTTTAAAACAAAACTAATCTGAAGAGATAAGGTTGAATACTTTGTACTCATTAAATTAACAATTCATAAAGAAGATATTATGCTTCTAAACATATATGTATGAAACATGAATGCACCCAACTCCACATAGGATGTATACACACAAGCATTGAAGACAACACTTTTTTGTGCCTCAATAGCCTCTAAAACTTTGCTCTCAAAGTTCCAGAAGCATCTGGAAAGATGAGCCTCCCTCTGTTCTTTTTCTTTCTTTAAATTTAAAATCCATTTCCAGGATGACACAATCTTTTTATTCATTTAATGGCATAATTTAATTTGATTGAAAAAAATAAATTTGTTTCTTAGGACAAATTTTGAAGATCTAGTTTATGGTTTTGTTCCTTGGCTGTAAACAAGTAGCATCTTTCATTGTGTAACATGAGGCTGCCTTATTTATAGTCTTGTCATATGGATGTTTTGAGAAGAAAATTAGAATATATATATATCACATACATTTACATTTATATGAAATATAAAGTTAAATTCAGCTATAAATGTATGTTATTATTAGTTTTTAAAGGTTTTGCAAGATTCTTAGTACATAGATGAAGAAATTCAGCCAAATGCATACTTGTCTATTACACTTATAGACTAACAGATTTGAGAAACTAAACTGTGTCCAAATTGAAAGGACATTCCATAGATATCCTGTCTTGGTATATATAGAAGCATGTTTGCTGCTTCAGATTTTAGAGGAGATCATGGATGCTTTGGATCTTAACTTGTATCCTTATTTATCTTCCATATCCCAGTAAGGAGATATGAAAGGGTAGAAGCTGTATCTTGGAAGGATTTTCAGGCTAAGAAAGAGATATAGGAGCTACACTCCTTGGAATTAATACTCCTTGGAAGTATTAGGCACTTCCTTGGTTTGAAAAGTATTCACAACAGGCCCATATGTTAAGGCTTTCCTATCATGGTGACATAGTGACATGGTGACATTAAGAGATGGTATATCCTATAGAAAGTAAGGCCTTCTCAGAGGAAGTTAAGTCACTGTGATAAGCCTTTGAAGGAGATATGAGGACATCTGCTGTCCATAACTTACTTCCCGACCATTATGAGATGTGTAGTTTTTCCTACTTCCTCATCCCGCTATTACTTTAATGTCTTGTGGAACTCATTCAAGTAGGAGTCATTAATTGGCTGATTAAAACCTTAAAAAATAAAAGTCAAATAAAAGTTTCCTCTCTTCAAGATGACTGGCAGTCTGTATGTAGAAAAATGAAAATAGATCCATTTTTGCCACTTTGCACAAAACTCAAGTTCAAGTGGATCAACAACTTCAACATAAAACCAGATACACTGAATCTAATAGAGGAGAAAATGAGAAAGAGCCTTGAACTCATTGGCACAGGGGGAAATTTCCTAAACAGAACTCCAATATCTCAGCCTCTAAAATCAAGAATTGATAAAGGCAACCCCATGAAACTTGAAAGCTTCTGTAAGGCAAAGGACATAGACAATAGAACAAATTAGCAACCTACGGATAGAAAAGAAATCTTCAGTAACCCCACATCCAGTAGTGGGCTAATACCCAAAATATATAAAGAACTCAAGAAGCTAACTACCAAAAAAACCCAAACAACCCAATCAAAAATGGGGTATAGAAATAAACAGAGAATTCACAACAGAGGAATATCAAAAGTCTGAGAAGCACTTAAAGAAATGGTCAAAGTCCTTAGTCATCAGAGAAATGCAAACTAAAACAACCCTATGATTCCATGTTATACCAATCAGAATCAGATCAAAAACTCAGGTGACAGCACATGTTGGTGAAGATGTGGAGACAGAAGAACACTCCTCCATTGCTGGTGGTATTGCAAACTGTTATAACTAGTCTGTAAATCAATCTGGAGTTTCCTTGGAAAACTGAAAATTGATGTACCTGAAAACCCAACTATACCACTCTTGGGCATATACCTAAAAGATGCTCCACTAAGCCACAGGGGCATGTGTTCCACTACGATTACAGTGGCTTTATTTGTGATAGCCAGAAAGTGGAAACAACCCAGATGTCCCACAACTGAAGAATGGATACAAAAAATGTGATTCATTTACACAATGGAATACTAGAATACTACTCAGCTATTAAGAATGAGAACATCATGAGTTTTGCAGGCAAATGGTTGGAACTAAAAAATATCATCCTGAGTGAGGTAACTCAGGCCAGAAATGACATGCATGTTATATACTTACTAATAAATGGGTATTAACCAAAAAAGTACAGAATTCCCTGGCTACAATCCACAGAACTCAAGGTTAACAAGCTGAAGGGCGTAAGTGAGGATGCCTCAATCTCACTTGGGAGAGAGAAAAAAGCAATCATGGGGCAGCAGCACAGAGGGGGAGATGAACTTGGGTGGGAAAGGGAACAGTGAGAGGAAAAGGGAAACATGATCAGGTACTGGGGGAGGAACAGGACTGAAGCCCTAAGGGTCAGCAGAAAGAATGGAAACAGGCAACCTCGGGAGGTAGGAGGTGAGGGACCCTCTAGAATGTATGAGAGACCTGGGAGGTGAGAGACTCTCAGGACTCAAAGGGAAGGACCTTAGAAAATTACTCTACAGTGGGGAGAGGAAACTTGTAGAGTACACCTCCAGTAGAAAGACAGGACATCAAGTGGAAGAATGAGGATGCTATCACACAGTGAAAACTCTGACATGGAACTGTTCCTATCTGAAAGAACTGTAGGGACAAAAATGGAGAAGAGACTGAGGGAAAGGAGGTTCAGTGACTGGCTAAAATTGTGATCCAGCTCAAGGGGAAACCTCAAGGCCTGACACTGATGTTATGGTGTACTTACAAACAGTAGCCTAGCATGACTGCCCTCTGAGAGGCCCAACCAGCAGCTGAAAGAGTCAGATTCAGATACTTACACCCAATCAATGAACAAAAGTTGGGGTTTCCTGTAGTTGCATTGGGGAAAAGCTGGAAGAAGCTGAAGAGGAGGACAGCCCCATATGAAGACCAGCAGTCTCAAATAACCTGGACCCCAAAGATCTCTCAGACACTGAGCCATCAACCAGGCAGCATACACCAGCTGATATGAGCTCCCCAGTATATATACAGCAAAGGACTACCTGGTCTGGCCTCAGTGAGAGAAGATGCACCTAACCCTTAAGAGACTTGAGGCCCAAAGGAGTGGTTCGGTCTAGTGGGGTGGGAGTCGGGGGGTGGAGATATCCACTTAAAGACAGTGGGGTGAAGAAGGTATGAGATTAGTAACAGTCAGAAGGCTGACTAAAAGTGTGATAAAGACTGGACTGTAAAAATGTATTAAAGAATAACAAAAAAAGAAGAAAATGTGCTTCAGTATTTGTTACAGTAAATGCAAAGCTCCCCAACAGAGACACTTGCTCTGCCAACTTCTCTGCTGACCATTTTATTTAAATCAATTAATTTGATTTAAAAAAAAAATAGCCCATAATGTAGACAACACAGAATGGGTTGAGGTTTTTCCTTTACAATGCATATATAAAAGCCCAAGCCCCAAAGACTTTAAAATGTTTTTGAAACCAAGGTCATTAAAGGTAAAATGACTAAAAATGGTGTTTTCAGGATGTGTGCTAATCAACCTGTTGATAATTATTTTCAAAATTCTTATTAATCTGTTGGTATTCTTATCAAAAAGGCAGACTGGGAAATAGGTAAGATCAGAAGAGGACATGAAGACTGGAGGAGAGATCATCTATAAGCAAGTAGAGAGATGCCTCAGAAGAAACTACATCTGATGAGTTTATCTTAACCTTTGGATTCAAGCTTTCATATCTATGAGGCCATAATCATCTGCTGGGTCAAGCTATGTTGCACATACACACCTGGACTTTAAGACTCCACTGAAGCCTAGAGATGGTTGAGCTTACACTGGAATATGTGACTTCATTTTTTCAATAAAATATGTTTCATGAACAGGTTCAGATGCACAGAAATATGAGATATTGCAGTTACTATATTCACTATACATTACTGTTATTAAGTTTTATGTTGTGGTGAACAGTTTTTATAACAAGTGAATTAACATTAATAGTTTATTGTTAGCTGATATTCACAACTTAGGCCCATAGTGTTAATTTTATATGATGATATATTTCTGCACCCAAATCTAATCTGAGACACCACATTATATAGAGTCAACAGAGCTCTTTAGGTTATCCTGACTATAGCAGTTTCTGAGGTTTTGCTTGACATAGCCATGGCAATTTAAGGAATGCAGTACCTATGCTCTCTAGAACATTCCTCAGGTGGGACTTGTCTGATATTGCCCTTCTGATTAGCATGGTATTGACTCTGGAAGGAAGAAGGCCTTGGCAGGGCATCATGTTTATCTTGTCAGATCACAGTACAGATGCAACCAACATAGTTTCTCATTACTAGTGTAGATCTCAAACATTAGTGCATTACCATGTTTATTCTTAGAAAGTCAACACTCTATTCTTTAATCTGGAAGGCAAGTTTTGACACAGGGCCACACTAAGAGGTGAGCAATTGTGCTAGAGTCTATATAGTCATTACCGCTTTTCAGAATTGAAAATTTATTCCCTTTACAATTATCTATTTTAAAGTTCAGTGAATCATTTCTGTATATTGGCTTAAATACCAGGATTGATATGGATCTGTGTTATATGTGTTAAACTGTGAGTTTTAACCTACTATCACTGTTGGAATGAAAATTTATCCATTAAGAGCTCTGTACAATCTGCCCTTTTGTCACACATTTGTTACTTTGTGCTTCCTTCCTTTTCCTTCCTATCCTTCCTTTACTTCTTTTCCTTTCTCTCATCCCTCCTACCCTTCCTTCTTCCCTCCCTCCCTCCCTTTCTTCCTTGCCCTCTTCTTTTCTTCCCTCCCTCCCTCCTCCTCCTTATCCCTATTCCTCCTTCCATCCCTCCTTCTCTGTGCTTTGGTGTTGTTTGTTTTGCTTTAATCTTAGCATCCATCAGTTTTCGGGGGGGGGGGGGTGGTCTCTGACTGCATTTACTAGGAACCATTTGGGTCCCAAATGAACTTGGATTACTTAGGTCTTTTGATTCCATGGCTCTCTCTACAGACAAAGGCAAGAGGTATCTTTATATATTATAACACCTGTGCTTCCATGATCTGTAACCATATATATCCACCCATGTGTATACATCTAATCTAGTATATACATATGCATAGATATGCATATATATATATATATATATATATATATATATATATATATATATATAGTGTGTGTGAATGTGTGTGTTTAAACATTAAATCATGCTTCTATCTAATTTTTTCCAATATACATAGGTCATTCCTTTTTCTGTCTTTGTTGTTCTACAAATCTTAATTGTTCAGCCCTTGCATACATATGCTGGGGATAAAGAATTAGCTTATACAACTGCATTGAACAGTGGACATTCAGTGCATGATGATTATATACAGATCCTTTGCCCTTCATTTTATAAACTCCAAAGGTACTTAGGTCAGCAATTTCTATCACACCCCTTCTGGGCAGGTATTTTGATCATTCTTTCTATTCCATTGTTTTTTAACAATCTGTACTTTATTCTGGACTCCTGTGACTTTGTTTTTATTCCAATAGACCTAAAAAAATAAAATTTAGTAATGTTTACTTTTCAGAAGAAATTGAGAGACATAGAGTTTTAATATGCCTAAGGATTTTACATAAAATAGTGGAGGTTATTCCAAGGTTAAATTTATATTTTGCAGTTTGAAGATTGATATCTTTTTTAAAAACAGAGCACTTATTACCTAGAAGCAAACTAAGTTCACAATAGTTCATGGAAGAGGGCTAGAGAGGAGGGTATGCTGTTGGGATAATTAGCCTTTTCCAGATTCTGCACTGTGGGTATGACATGCTTCAGAGATCAGTTCTTCATACAAAACAAAATGCTGTAATATACCACAAGGAAGTATATAGCTTCCATTTGAAGAATGTGATGTTGGAAAGTAGAAAAGGCAAACTTTTAAAAGCAATGAACCATTTATCTTGCTCTTAAGTATCAAGTTTCTCTAAGGTTCCTCAGAAGTAATATAATATATAAAGCACAACTTTCAAATGTTTAGAGGGAGAAACTTTTGTGGTTTTTAACTCAGATTTTCTCTTCCAAAACATGCATTGCAATGTGTTTTTCATGGAGAAACTTTAAAGGATATGATTTATAAGAACTGATTATTATTATTGACTACTGGCTTTCCCCTCATGAATGAACTAACCTATTTACATTATTAGTGTTAGTATGGTGCTAATGGCTATCTCAGTATGCAATGGACAAAAAGTCATTACAGTCAGGCCTCTTGGCCCCTCTGTATGTTACTGTATATGATTTTGAGGTTGGCCAGCTAGGATACCACACTACATGAGTACTGTGGAACTTGAATATGATTCATGAGCCAATATGCCTTTCCCTATATCTTACCTATTTTGTTGGATTGGGTTGTTTTAGTCACAGAAAGTAACCTTAGTTGACTTAAAATTCAGAGATCTCTAACTCCCGATTCCTGGGCTTAAAGATGCATACCACCAAACCTGGCAATCAAAACTTTATTTTTTAAGAATGTCATGTAGCTCTCTAAGAGGGTATTCCTGAACATTTTCAATGAGATCAATAATTTAAATATATTTGACTTATCATATGTTTATCATGTTATTTAATATTTATAGTACATTTAACTTATTACTACATATGGTTTAGTACAAAAAATAGACTCAAATTAGTGTGGAAAGTTTGAAAAATGGAAAATCTGCAGTGTATTTAGTCAGACGACGACTCAGGGGACTTAATGGTACAGAAAAATCCTGAAGGTATATTGGCAAAGAATTTTCTTTTGTCTGGGGAAGCTGCTGTTTCTGTCCTACTTAGGGCAGCAACTAACTGATCAAGGCTCACTCACTGGATGAGGGACAATCTACCCAGCCATATCAACAACTTAAATAGTAATTTTATTTACAAACATCCTTCAAATTGAAATCAAAATCCAAAATGTCACACCAGAGATAGATGTTAGGATGGGTAATCTTCATTATCATCAACTTTTCATTTAGAATCTATGAGGGGCTACATTCCTGGGTGTGTTTCTGAGAATGTTTCCTGAAAGGGTTAATGAAACAGGTTAGATCCCTCTTAATGTGGATGCTGTTGTCTATCACTGGGTAATCTAAATTTAGGAATGAATGAAAATGAGAAAGCAGCAGGAGTCTCAGCACATATCTCTATCCTTCCTGGCTGAGAATGCAATGTGACCAGCTGCTTCACATTCCTGCCACAATGCCTTTGGTGCCATACTGGGCTGTAACTCTTCTTCAACTTAAATGAAAGATAACTTTTTCTTCTGGATTCTTTTCAGATGTTTAGACTCAGCAAAACACACAAACACACACACACACACACAGACACACACACAGACACACAGACACAGACACAGACACACACACACACACACACACACAGACACACACACAAACAAACATCTATATTCTCTCCCAGAAAGAAAAGCATTCATATTACCATATGTCTTACCAATAGGAACCCTGATCCCTTTGTGTTGGTTCACTTGTGCCTTAATAGAGAAGCTCAGAAAAGTTCAGAGCAGCTTTTGTTGGTGTCTTGTGTTCTTGTGAATAAAAAGAAAGTACTTTTCAAAAGAAATGAGCATTGTCTCCAATATGTCTAAGCAGCTGTGTTTTCTATTCTTAGCCAAAAAAGTGGATAATTTGCTAAACTGAAACCCATCCCAGCATCCAGGAATCAATTTTTCACACATTCCAGCATCAGAACAATGAGCATTTACTGGGATTGTAGCACTTGCTCTAAAGTCAGTTTCATAAATTGGTGTTCAGTAGCTTCAGCTTCTCCCCTGTCCTGTATTCTGAACTTGTAATGATTCAGATCTCCTAAAGTTCCTGGTAGATGGGTAGCTATAGGTACCCAGTGACTTTTATCCACTTTGTAGATTGATAAAAATATTCAAATTTCCAATGAAATTTAGGATACAGGTGACACTCTGACATGGTAGATTTACTCTGAGTCCTAGTGGATCAAGATTATAGTTACTGAATAAATGATGTCAGAGATCCTGTCTACAACCATATCTGTTTTCTGATTGCAAAGATTCAGGATTAGCTTGCTAAAATTCAGATTCTCATAGGCTTGTTTATAATGAAAAAGGTTGGTCTGGCTTAGAACTGACAACTGGTTTTATTATTATTTTCAGTGAGTAAAAATACTACAGATGTAAAAAAGTAGAAGATAGTTTGAAAAGCCACTAACACCCATCACCAGCTTCAACAATGTATATCCCTAGTCTTGTTAACTCTAACTTCTCCTTAATTTTCCATTCCTCAAAGTATGTCTCAGACATGTATCATTTTCTTTCTTAATACTGAAATGTATTTTTAAGACATAAAATCTTAAAATATAATACTATTTCCATATTCAACAAAAATTGATTTTTAGCACCATTCTGCATCCAGTCTGTGTGTAAATTCCTGTTTATGGAAAATGTCTTTTTGATTGGTTTGCTTGAATTAAGGCTCTAAAGTGTTCTATGTAGCATTGATATAACTCTGACAGCCTGCCCATCTTTGTTCCTTTTACATATCCTGCTCTTCTTAATTATACACAATAGTTGATGGTAATTAGGAGAATTGGATAAAAAAGAACCAAGTAGATTCTACATTAGTGACAGACAAGCTCTTTAAGATATGGTTTAAGCATTTGATTTGATTGGGAGGCCATAATTTAGTTAGGGTTTTATTGCTCTGAATAGACACCAAGAAAGAACATAGTAACTCTTATAAAGAAAAAAACATTTAATTGGTGCTTGCTTTCAGTTTCAGTGCATTATCACCATAGCAAGAAACATGTCAGTATGCAGAAAGACATAGTGCCTGACACAGAGACAGAGCTGAGAGTTCTACATCTGAACTGACAAACAGCAGGAAGGAAGACCGAACCACTAGTCCTGGTTTGAGTTTATCAATCCTTAAAGCCCATTTCTAGTGACATATCTCCTCCAAAAAGTCACTCCTACTCCAACAAGGCAATACCTTCTAATCATGCCATTCCCTATGGGACTATATAGCTACTTTTATTCAAACTACCACAAGTCAAGTTAGAAAGATGTTGTACCTATATTTTTTAAAGCAGAAATTCACATCAGACTACTATGGATTTTGCATTGCATTGCAGCACAAGGTTCATGGGTTCCAGTGTTACTGGTTTAATCTAGTATTTTGAAGTTTTCCTTTCTAGGGAATAGCAGTCACCTAGGTGTTATCATGGGGTATACAGGAAAGTGCTTTAATTTTAAGCTAGTCACTTCATGATTGTCTAATCAAGAACTTTTCACAATTATTGCATGGGTATTAGAGATCTATTTAAATAGTAAATGTAAGATGCACAATTAGTTCTTTTCCTTTACCAGTTTTCAAATACTAAATTGATGCTTATGTAGCTTCCAAAAATAACCTCTAGTTAGTTACCTATTTTATTTATTTATTTATTTATTTATTCTCTCGCCCCAAAACTGGTCTTCTCTCAATGTCTTAGCCATTTAAATATTTCATTCATTTATTTATTTTTTTCCTTTAAAAGCCCATCAAAATTGTTGAGACTTTCCTTGGCAGTCATTGATGCAGTCGTTTTTTTGATATTTTATTTATTTACATTTCAGATGTTATCCCTTTTCCCCATTTCCACCCCCTCCAGAAACCTCCTATCCCATCCCCCTTCCTCCTGTTTCTATGAAGTTGTCCCACCCACCCATACACCCACTCCCACCTCCCTGCCCTTGATGGCAACCTTCTTGGTTTCTAGTCATAATCTACTAAGATTTCATCTTAGACACTCCTCCCATTATAATCAGGAATTACTATAATGGGATCACACTTAGACCTCTGGTGCTTCACAATGTTATCATTAAGGTAATCAGGCTGTTTAAGAGGACACAACTAGGAAATATGTTTCAGAAGAGTAGTTCAACAAATCATAAACCTATAGTAGTATCTCTAGATCAAGTTCTACTGATCTTCAATCTACGATTGATTTTATACTTACATCTTACCTCTTACACATTGTTCTCCACTGCCTATTTGTTCAATAATGTAACAGTAATTTATAAAACCATATATATTTTCATTTGTTAATATTAACTTAAAAACAACATCACTAAAATGATAATTAATAAATAGAGGCTAAAATTCTTTTGTGTATATGATTATGACATTGTGTATGTGTGTGTGAAAGAGTCTGCAAGAGAGAACAAGAAAGAGGGGGGGAAGAGAGAAAGTCATGATTTTTTTTTCATTTAGTTTGTAAATTGTAATTTCACTTCTATCACAGGTGTTGGTGATAGGAAAGGTCACTGATTTCACAGACAAATCCTCAGACACAAGGCATGTGTTCACCAAGGTTCCCAGGTGTCCTTGAGAACAGAACTACCTGTGTCTTACCTATTTCTCTGGATAAGGATGGATACTCAGTAAAGCTGTTCTTCAGTCAAGGTTTTAGCCAGTTAGCTATTTCATTTATTTATTCATTTATATTGTACCCAGAAAAGCTCATCTGAATTGTTGAGACCTTCCTTGTCAGTTGTTGACACAGCATTGATGGCAGCCTTGTTGCTTTTTAGCAATCTGAGCTACTAAGAATACCTCTGGTGGGATACATGAGATAAAACTTGTCCAGACTCAGTACAGATTTAGTCCCTTCTAATGCTGTGTGTATCTAGTATTGCCAGGAGCCAAACCCAGGAAATTACCTACTGTTCTAGAAAGCCTAGTCAGTACAAGTTTAAGAAAGGATTTTATGGGTATCAGGTCCCAAGAACTCAAAGAACTTTTGGTATTTCCTGGGAGCCATTAGGACAGTGGGGTGGTCTTGGGTAATGAGGATTCAATAGTGGGATAGCCCTAAGCAATGAGTTTTTCCTAAACTTTCCGTTTTGCTAGGTCTTTATAACCTGCTTCCTGAAATTAAAAGTTAGAGAGCTTGATTAGAACCCTAGACTTGCTCTCCTCCTTTTTGTGTCTCTTGTCCCTTCATTATTTTGCCTCCTTCCCTAGGGTCTCATCAAATCCCCCTTGGCCCAGGGCAGTTGGTACCTGACATGTGGCCTTTGGGTTGGAGTCCAATCAAACATTGCTCCCACATGGACTTTGAGTCAGGGTTCAATCAAACATTGCTCCCACATGGACGTCCCTCAAGCATAGGGTCGATGCTTCACCATAAAGGTGAGTGAAGAGAGAAGATCTGCATTGTGATTGTCACAGAGTTACCTGCCTGTGAGATTGAGCCAGTTAGGGTAAGAAAAAGCAACACAATCATTGGGACAAGCATTAAGCAAACATGATTTGTTCTTAAAGGTTCTCAAGAAGTCCCTCAAGACATGAGGAATAAGGGTTAAGAAAAATAAATCTTAAAAAATTCTTTGATATTTCCCCAAGAAGGGACTATTGATGAAAAAATGCTACACCTCCTAAGGAGGAGATAAAAAGTTAAACCTTGAAGATGAGAGAAAGAAAGGGCTAAAACAGTTGTCCATTCTCTGGCTATGTTAGCAAAAGAGAAGGAAAAGGGCTATTCCAGAGCTCTCCTAGGAGCAGAAGAAAATCATGAGATATCCTGCTTTCTCTCTGGTTTCTACTGGAGAAATCCTTAGTTCAGCTTTCTTTGTCTCGCGTCTGTTCTTGGTGTGCAAATCTGTCCATATGTGTCAATTCTCTGTTTTCATTTTGTTGTTTGAAAGATTGTTGTTCTGTTTCATGTTTTTAAAAAAATGACTAGATAAGGTGCTTTTCTCTTGAAATTACAGCTTGAAAAAGTAAAAAAAATAAATTGTTTGTATAAAATATATAAGATGTATATCTACTTCATTTTTGTTTCTGACTGGTTTTAAAAGTATTAAAATGTTCTTCATGTCTTGGCTATAGATTATTTGGCTATAAGTTATTGGGTATGATTAAAAATTTGCAACTCTGGCAACAGAAATTTGGTTTAAAACTGGTAACTCAGGATTGGAGTCATTTAGTAACCAGATGTATAAATATATGATTTCAAACAATGTCTCTTTAATGAGATATTAAAAGCTGCACTATCATGCAATCATATATAAGAACTGACTGCCAAACTTTGTAAGATAAAAATCATGCACTTTGTGCTGATTTTAGAGAAAATGGATTGTTTGCATTGTTAAAAATTGGTTTTGGTTCCAAAACTTATGGTTATACTCTAATATTACAAAAAAAACTTAAAATTTTAGTTAAACTGCCAATGTTCCATTGGCTGCAGTTAGCAGTTCAATCATGAGCTTGAGAATTTTTGACTTACCCATGTTTATGGTTGAGAAGAAGATTGAGCAGGTAGAGATGATTGCAAGAGTAATAAGAGTTAAAAACTGTTGTAGCACAGGACAGCCCTGCTGCCACTTTTACAGCTTTATTAGATTCAGTGGTAGAGGCAAATGTAGCCCCCCAAGATTGAAAAGGAGTTCTCAGTGGGAGTTTTATCTGTGATCAAACAAGGCCCTAGTGAACCATTTCAGGAATCTGTAGATAGGCTGCTAAAAGTGCTGGTAGAATTTTTAGAGACCCTCAGGCAAGAATTCCTTTTGTTACACAATTGGCTTATGAGAATGCTAACTACAGTCCAACACATGCTTTCACTGTGCTGAGGTGATAAAGAATGCTCTAGGTATGGGGGCATTGCTCATTTTAGGAAAAACTGTCCAAAATACAGAGGCATACATAGACAGACAGCAGAATTACTGCCCTGGAATCTGTTCTCAGTGTAAAAAGAATAATCGTTAGGCCAGGCTTCAGGAAATAAGCCCACACTAAGAAATTTTATATTTGAGTTAAGATGAGCTCAGTGTAGGCTCAGCAGAAGCTGGTATGACATTCCTTTTGTCATGGTCACCCTGACCAGTCCCTAAAAAGGTGTTTTCCAGAATTTATTTATTGCCTTGTTTCTTTCTTAGAGGAGGAAAGGTCAGCCTCAAACCCAAAAACATTCACAACAGACAGCTTATGGGCCAGGAGTTATAGATAATGATTATGCTGAAGAAATTAAAGCTATGCCTGCTTCCCTCCATAGCATAGCTGTACCTGCTAATAAAAAATTGCTCAAGGAGTAAGAGAGGACAAGATTGGACTTCAACTTGGCCTTTATCTGATACTCTTGCACAGCTACAAGGGATTAGTTATTCAATTAACCCAAAACAAAGTTCAAACTTAAGATTTATGAAACTTGTGGGGCATTACAGCCTGACTTGCCTACTCCAGCTACCATTCCAGAAAATGTATATAAAATTATTATGGATTTAGAAGATTGTTTTTATACCATTCCTTTATATCCTGGTGAAGGTGGGAGGTTTGCATTCAGTGAGTTTGCTTGTAATTTTGCAGAGCCCATGAAGAGATATCATTGGAAAGTTTTGACACAGGGAATGGCTAATAGCCCTTCATTATATATTTAAAAAATTGTTGTTGCTTTAATACAAGAAGTTAACCATTTAAATCTTTCAGTGTATATTATTTGCTGTATGGTATTTTATTAGTTGATATCTCTGAAGGAGTTTTAATGCAAGCCTTCGCTCTCATACGAGCTTTAAAATTTTGGAGTGCTTGTTGCTCCAGAAAACATTCAAAGGCAATATCTTTGTAATACTGGAGACATCAATTAAAAATCAATTTGCTAAACAAATTGTGGCACAGAAAATTCAAATACAAAAAGATAGTTTACTTACTTTAAATTATTTTCAAAAGCTTCTAGGAGATGCTAATTGGCTAAGACCTTATCTTAAGCTCACCACAGGAGGACTTGAGCCTTTATTTGATGTTCTCAAGGGGGATGCAAATCCTAGTTCCCAATTAACTGATGAAGGAGGAATAGCTTTGCAGAAAGTAGAGAAAGCTGTTAGTTATCAATAGATACATTATACAGACTGATCAATTGTTGGCTGTTTCACAGTAACCCATTGGTAAAAGGGACCATTAATGCAGATTCAGATTTCTTCATCTCCAAAGAAAGTTTTAACACACTGTTGTGAAGTTGTTGTTTTGTTAATACAGAACTGTAAGTCAGGATCACAAAAGTATTTTGAGAAAAAACTTAATAAAATATTCCTTATTCCAAACAGCAATTAAATTGGTTATTAAAGAATACTGATATTTGACCTATTACATGACCAACTTTTAGACAAATTTGATAATCATTATCCAAAAGACAAGTTGTAACAGTTTTTCTCTATGCATGCTTTTGTATTTTCTGTAAATTTACACATGCAGCCCATAGAAAATGTGTTTACTGTATTTACAGACAGCTCACCTAATGGGAAGACAGTATATTTAGTTGGATCACATGTTCATTTTCTTAAGTTTCCCACTGCTTCAGCACAAATAATTGAATTACATGCTGTAGCCACTGTTTGAAATACTGAAAAATCAAGCTGTTAATTTGTATACTCATAACCAGTATATAGCTCATTGTTTATAATTGCTTGAAAGTGTTCCTTTTTTAGATATTGCTAATTCTCAAACTTTATGAATATAGCTTAATTTAAGAAACATGTACTTTTCATTAACTTTATAAGATATTTAAGTGCTCATATTGGATTGCCTGTACCTCAGGGCAATGCCACTGCAGATTTTTATACCAGAATGATTATAGGCCTTACAGAAACAATTGGCCATACAATCTTATTCTTTACATCATCAAAATAATGATAGCTTGAGACAATAATTTGGTATTTTTAGAAAGTGTGCAAGTCAAATAGCAAAACTTGCTCTCAGTATCCTCAATTTTTTCATAATGGTGTTAATCATTGAGGATTTATACCTAGTCAATTATGGCAAGTGGATGTTACTCATTTCTGATTTTGGCAAATTAAAACATGGACTGACAGCTTTTCAGGCTTTCTAGTTACAACTGCTTTTGTAGAGTGAAAAATTATAAGGACCATTTTATAAAATACATACAGGCTTTTTTCTTTACCCCTAGACCTGAGCAAAAGAATGCAGGTTCCAGAAAGTGGAACTGAATGTAAGATTTCAGGCCTTCACTACCCTGGGATACATTCTGGGAAGAGTATATTATCCCGAGTCAGAGGACACTTGCTGAATTAACATTCCTCAAGCTTCAGTGAAGAGAACCCACCTGTGTGTGGGGAAGGCCCAAAGCAGGAAGACACATTCCTGACCACATAAAAAGATGCAAGTCATCTGGGTGGGGCTGGGAAGCTAGTAACCACAATGACAGGGCAAGTGACAGGGCACCAACTGAGAAATAGTTGAGCTAGTGACAGGGCAAGACTACAGTTTGAGAATACAGAGTGTTTTCCACATGGCCCTGGTTCACTTAGGTTGTGTTCCTCTGGAATTCTCCACTATTTTTATTGTTATATTTCCTTAGCAGCATTTTACCCCTTCCTTACTCTCCAGGTTTGTGGTTTCCCCCTTTAAAAACCCTTCTCAGACTGACTGGCTTGGCCAATTCAACTCCTGCGTGAGTGAACTGAATTGTCCTTGGCTAGCCAACTCTCCCTAATAAACCTTTGCTGATTGCATCCAGGTACGATGTCTTGTGATTTTTGGGTGGCTGTGATTCCCGAGACTTGAGTAAGCGTCCCCCGAGTTTGGGGGTCTTCACTTTAACAGGAGAAACAACTAAAAATATGTAATTAGTTATTGCCTGCATCATCTTTCTATGGTTGGTGTTCCATATCTGATTAAGATAGATAATGGAACAGGCTCTTGCAGTCAGACATTTGAGATGTTTTATTGACAATTTAATATTACCCATATTACTGGGATTTTTAATAATCTTCAAGGACAAGGTATTGTGAAACAGGTATCACAGAACTTTAAAATAATATCTTCATAACTCTCTGACTGTGAGAGGAACAGCTACTGGTGCTTCTGCTATGGTTTTTCAAGGAACCCTAAAAAATTGGCTTTTAAAAATCAAAAGAGGGGGAGTTGTACTCCCAGAAGAGGTCTCCTGAAAATATTCTCCTCTGTCATGCCTTATTTGTTTTCAATTTTATAAATCTGGGTGCTCATGGAAAATCTGCTACTAATTGCCTCTGGTACCCTGAGACTAATAAAAATTATGCCACAGTTATGTGGAAGGACATTTTTACCTTTAAATGGAATAGCCCAGACCCAGTTCTCATATGGGGCCAAGGATCTATATGTCTGTTTGATTGCAAAGAAGATGCGGCTAGACAGCTGCCAGAAAGATTAGTGAAACAAATAGATACCTCCACAAAGCCAGACCCAATTGTAAATAAAATGGCTAACAATTGAGATCCAGGGAAGAGAGATTTCCCTGAGAATTCTCTTCTTTTTTCCTTTCCAGATAAAAATGAGCCACCCATGGTGTTTGCTGTTGGAGTTTCTGATCCTGATGCTGGCCTCGGGACTTGTACTACCCAGAACTTCAATGGGCTATTGAAAAGGACATTGAACAGCTAGAGATTGGCATCACTAATCTGAAAAAAAAATCCCTCATCTGTATTTTCTTCATCAAGGTGGGCTCTGTGCTGCCCTCAAGGAGGAATGTTGTTTTTACACTGACCACACTGGGGTAGTTAGAGATAGTGTGACCAAAATCAGACAGAGATTAGGATGGTGAAAGAAACAGTGGGAACAAGAAGAGGGGTGGCTTAAAAACTGGTTCTCTGCCTCTCCTTTGCTCACCACCCTTCTCCCCAATATTCTGTGCCCTGTAGTCAGTCCCCTTCTTTTTTTTTTTTTTTTTTTTTTTTGGCCTTAGGCTCTTGGGCCTTTAAGACTCATGGGCTCTGTAAAACAACAAATTGACTCTATGACACCTAAACCTCTACAAGTACATTATCATAGACTTGATCTGGCCTATAGAGGTTTGGCTGAGCCTTTCAAGGTGACCTAGCTCCTTTAGGAGCTGCATAGAACTCAGATCTATGCATGTTGGTTCAGTATGGCATGGACACAACGTGGGTACCTGACAGAAGTGCAAGGCTAAGCACTGCAGGGGGAGAACTTTATAGTTCACTTCTGAGTTCCCGTGAAGCACACCTAATTGCATAGAGGTTGGTGTTCATTTCTTGTGTCTCAAAGGAGCCAACTAGGACCCTATGTATCCCATGTAGCCCATGAGACAATTAACCTTTTCCTCTCCAAAAAGACACCATTTTGAATGATACTGCCAGGATCAGATCAATACTTTCCCCTATGGTTAATGCCCACTCATCTGCTGATGAGATTTCTTAATGTCTGTATTCACCTGCCTGTCCCCTTTAAAATTGTTAAAAAGGAGGAGATGCCGGGAGCCAAACCCAGGAAATTACCTGCTGTTCTGGAAAGCCTAGTCAGTACAAGGTTAAGAAAGGACTTCATGGGTCTCAGGTCCCAGGAACTCAAAGAACTTCTGGTATTTCCTGGGAGCCATTAGGACAGTGGGGTGGTCTTGGGCAATGAGGATTCAATAGTGAGATAGCCCTAAGCAATGAGCCTTGCCTAAACTTTCTGTTTTGCTGTGTCTTTATAATCTGCCACCTGAAATTAAAGTTAGAGAGCTTAATCAGAATGTCTTTTCATTCTTTTGCCCCCTATCCCAAGGGTCTGGTTGAATCACCCATGGGCCAGGGCATAGTATAAATTTTATTTTCAGTTTTATTCTAAAGCTCATCCTGTACCTATAAAATGCCAATCAGACAAAAAATTTCAGAACACATTGCAAACTAACTTTCCACCTGGCTAACTGGGTGTTGGAATACACTGAACAATCCTTCAAAATGTCCTGTTTACTCAGTTCCTGAGAAAAAGAATTGAGAACTGTCATGGATTTTTAAATTTTTTCCCAGGTTAGACATACTTCTCTGGACCTGTGCCCCAGTCAGTAACCCAGAGGCCTTTCCCCCTGCTCCCTGCATTACCCTGGTCACTCTTTCTCTAATGTTGGACTTAGAACATGATCAATGCTGCTCTTTGGAGTTCTTATTATGAATGGAGCAGCATACGGCATTGGATTTGTTAAGGATTTATAAGGCATGCGTCCACTCCCATCCTAGCCTGTTGATCTCTCAACTGTCTGTCAAAGAATAGAGGTTGATCTTTGTTGCCTGCACAGAAATCTAATAAACTTAAAACAAAGTTCATCTCACAGTCTCAGTGTCTCAGTACCATTCTTGGCACTAGGATGTAGACACAACAGTCACTCAGGTCCCAGGACCACTATTTCTTAGCATCTACATAAGCCTTGTCAGGACTCTGCAACACTGGGCAAAGGCAGAGCTCAGCTGTGTGTCTGAATACCCAACAGACTGTGACAAAACACCCACATACTTTCAAAAATTACAGTTCTCTTAAGCTTTCTTTTTTCTTTCTGTCAGACATTGAAATCCAGTGTGATAAACAATCATTTAAAAGTTATAGCTTCCCATGATTCATATCACAACAGAGTAAGGAGCCCCTGAGGCAATGACAACTTCTGCAATAGTTACTTCTCTTAGCCACAGATAGGAGCCATATATCAGTTGTGATCATTGGAACCTCTCTCTCCTGCTCTGCTCTAGAAATATATTTCAGCAAAGACTTATCCAGGTAAATAGATAGTTCTTCTATATATTAAATTTATGGCTCAATTACAGTCAGTCTTACACTATCAGCTTCCAGTGTCTGAATATAATTAATATAAACAAAGTAGCAAGCTATCATTTCTAATGCCATCTTTTTTTATGCCTAGGGAAAAAAATGAAATTGATGCTAGATTTATGAGTAATTGGTTGGGTCATATTGTCTTAGATGTTGAGCATGATGGTAATGAAAATTATTTCTTTGGATATAATTTATTCAAGATTTGTAACATTATAAGTAACACTCAACTTACTAATTAACAATTCAGATTAGGGCCTTTTCAGTGCATATCATCATTCCTGGCAGGTGAGCTGAATCAGCGAAAACAAATATATAGAGGTCAACTTCGAGAACTTCCACCCTTACTTGGAAAGAAGATGGAGTGGCCTGGTGAAAGTAGAAAACAGAGTCATTATTCACATGAGCGCAGCCAATGTCCTGTGCCATTATAAATTGATGGCTATATTTACTACACATTTATTGTAATCAAACTGTTAAATCAAAGCCTTGCAAACTAAAAACGTCTGTGATTTAAACCAATATATAAGTACTATATGCATATGTGCATGTGTGTTTACCATCCTAGATTAAATGTAATGCTAAACTTATCTGTCTTTAAAAGTCTGTGAGACTTGAGGGTTTCCTGAAGATTTTGGACTCTAGTTTCTCCACTGAAACTTTTCTAAGGGTCCTTTTGTTTGACCAGATAGATAAATATCTGTATTTCCAGATTAATGTATTATGCATTTTAAATCCTAGAAACACAGTTAGTTGCTTTACAGAAATTTCAATATGTGCCCAAAGGATTATCAAAGATCTACTGAGGGTATTATTATGTGTGCTCATCTGCTCACCCTGAAATAACTGAGCTTTACAGCAAATCCTTCTTTGTAAAAATAGCAGAACTGGTATATTTTGGCAATGTTCCACCTCTCTAATAACCAGTGTCACCTTGGTACTTTGTTCTGGAAGTTTTTCTCAAAATGTATTCTCTCCTGAAATAAAATTACTGCTGTATATATGGGTGATTATATTCATATTGCATTAAGAGATATGTTTAATTATGGAGCAAAATTAATCATAAGCAACTTTATTTAAATTATGCAATTTTAATAAAAATTAAATAGTAAAATATTAATAAAATAAAATTAAGCAATTTACAATTAAACAATTCATCATTATGTGAAAATGCAAGTCAGATGTAAAACCTGGATTAGACTGTAATGTACAAACTCATCTGTTAATGTTTCTGATACAGGAAGACTATCTGTGTAATCTATGGATATAATAATTAGTATTTAGAGAGAAACATAGGATAGCTTATAAAAATAAATACAAAAGATAAAACAATATCTGAAACAGATTCAATACCACTAAAGGAAAAGTAATGGAAGGAGGACTTGAGAACCCACATGCTTACTGCTGATGGTAGAGCAGGCAGTGGGTTCATAGTTCAGACTGTGAGTGGATATTTTCTTGTTCTACCAACTAAACAATATCACAAGTTTTTATCTAATCAATTTTTATTACCAAAATGTTTTTATATTATCAAATTTTAAAAGGAAATGAAAAAGCAATCTGTGTCTGTGACAGTATGCACTTACTGAATGTTTCTGATTTCATTGACACCATGGTAAATTAAAAGATCATATGCATACCTTAGCCTTGAGGAGGCCGGAAAGACTTTGCCAGCACATCCCTCAAATGATGAGACTTAGAAATTGCAATTGACTTGCTTAGTTTTACATTTTATGAACTGAAAGGACATAGGTAGGTCTGATGCTAGTGTTGTTGATCTTCATGGTACATTAACCTGACAGTGAGGAGAAAGATTTTTAAAACAATCCTAGTACATAGCATTTCTCTCATTAAAGTAATTTTACATAAAAAAATGTTGCTTTCATTGGTGTTATTTAAACCCATAAAAAATAATTGAGAAGAAATATTTACAATGGGATTTACATTTCTAATGTTTTCTCTTCTTAACAGACCCAGAATCTCAATTATTTATTATATACATAATATTCTACTTATGTCTATAATCAAGAGAAATTTTTATGTACACAAAATTGTACTACTACTTATAATCGAGTCAGAAATTTTTAGTTAACTGGCATGATTATGTTTTGCAATAATAGAATCTACTGGATCCCTATAGAATACTCCCTGATTATTTTACTGTTATATTATTGATAATGTTGTACATTAATTGGGAAGATGCTCATGAATATCATTTGTGTCAGCTGTGGGCTTTGGAATGTTAAACTCAGTTTATTAAGATTATATACCGCAGAGAATTCAACATCTTTCTCTAACCAGACTTGGTGAAAGTTAGATGAGGTCCATAAGGATGTCTGACAGTAGGAAGGTATAAGAATAATCCTTTGAGTCATGGAAATTTTAATGAACTTAGTAAATTGTAGTGGTGATCCTTTCTAGGTAAGGCTAAAGGTATATTGTTTGGGATAACTAAAGAAATATATTCACAATTGAGTGTTCTTTTGCATATGCTTTACAAGGAAATAAATCCTGTGACCCTTGATGGCAAATTTGAGATGCAGTCATGGCTGTAGTTAGCAGTTCATCAGGGAACCTTGTTCTAATATCTCTTCTCACTAAAAGGAAAATCCTGAAATGTGATTTGTTGATCAAAGTTTCTAGTTATCTCCAGAAAAATTTGTACTTAGTGTTATATAGATGTTTCCTTACTTGGAGATGATTTTGGAAGCATCAACACATTATTTGCAGAGACTATGACAAAGCAGCACATGTTTCTCAATATGCACCTGAACTTCTCTTATGAGTGAACAGTGGCTGTGGCACAGATGCTCCAGTTCTAGGAAGAAGAGCAGTACCAAGTTGATGGGGCAATGGAAATGATATATACATTCTTATCTGATTGATAGTTCATTCAAATATATAAAGGATAGATATTATAGTTAAGAATCAGAATGTTGCTGTGTAATTTCTTCCAAGATAAAAACCTCTACTTTGGGTTTAATAAGCTTGTTAAGACACAGAATGTTCTAAATAGAGGTTATACATTCCAACCTGAAGGGAAGCTTCTTCAGTTCCGGAAGTAAACAACTAAATGAGATTAGGAAGTTTCTGATACTGATTATATTCAATATGCTCCTCCATTCTCAAGCATATGTAAGCAACAAGGACTGCTGAGAGACACTCTCAGAAAAGCCAAACTCCCTAGAAGATGCTCAGACTATCTGATCTGCATTAAAGAGGCAGTCTTTCAAATGTTGAGCATCTGCAAATTGTATGGAGAGCTTCAGATTTTCAGTATCAGCTGTCAACAATGCCAGTGTGCCGTTTTGTGATATAGATGTCTGTGAGATATTTCTATTCCCATAAATAACACCTATACATGTTCCTATACCTAACTCAGATAAAACTCACTGGTTTAGAAAGTCAAACTTTGTTTCTATCTGTACTTTGATGTGTTGTTGATTTCATATCAGGCCTTAGTAGATTTTTTTTCTATCTTTCAAAATAATGTCATATGACAAATGCTCACCCCCACTTATCCATATGTTAAAAGTCTTGTATTGAATGGCATTGGATGGGAGCTGGTGAAACCTATAAAAGGATGGATCTAGTTGAAGGTCTCTAGATTATTTATGGCATGATATTGAAGAAAACTATTTGATTCCAGACCCTTATTCTTCTACTCTTTTGATAGTTGATCTATAAGTAAATGGCCCTTCTGCACTGAACACATTGTCATAATGAATTCTGCTGACATGGGAACAAAGCAACAAAGCCAATCAGTTGAGAACTAAAGCTTTCAAAAATGTGAACAAAAATAACCTTTCCTCATTTTAAGTTGATTTATCTCAAACATTTGTTACAGTAGTAGAAAGCTGACTTTCTACTACTAGTAGAGCAATTATTCATGGACTGTTAGTCCTAACATGATCATTACAAACACAATGATTTACTCTTTCATTCAGTGGATATTTATTGAATTAGCTGACCTAACCTACAGTCAATGTTGCACCAGAACATTCCTGGGCCTAGTCAATTTTGTCTCTAAAAACCTTTATTTACTTCTTTCATAACATAATTTAAGACTATACAACTTGATTTTAAGAATGTAAGCCACAATGATTTATTCTGTACTCATTAATATTTTACTGTTTTGTCTTCCATTTTTGTATAAATTATAGTAAAATATTTATGTGGATGTTATGGTTATAAAAGATGTGAGGTATGGTGTCTAAGAGAGAAGTCAGTCACACTGCTTGTTTTATCCATCCATGCATGGGATCTGAACTCTTGGACATTCAGAATATTAAAACATGAGTATGTTAGCTCCTGTGGTGAGATACCATTATAATTACAAAATAGGTCATTTGAAGTTAGAGACATTCTCTTCTGGTACTTTAAACATAGCTATCCCCAATGGCTTGTCCACTCATACAGAAAGTACATTTTAAAAAAAGATTTATTTGTTTTTATTCCACATATATATGGGTTTTGCTTGTATGAATGTCTGTACACCCCATGTATACAGTATGTACAGAGGACAGAAAAGAATGTCAGATCCCCTGGAACTAAAGGTACAGATGAGCTGTACCAGATAACTTCTGGAAATCAAACTTGGCTCCTCTGCAAGTGAGTGCTCTTAACCATCTTTCCATCCCCAGAAAGTAAATTCTATAAAGATAAAAGTAACATCATGATTTGACAGCTTCTCTAGCACTCAGATATTCATAGCCACAAAGAGATGTCCTGATCATGCAGGTCATACCTCGATTCTTCATTGTCTCTCTATCAGATGTGATTCCTCCACTGTTGGCAGGGACAATTGTCAAGACAGAGATGACTGTCTTAGTCCACTTATACTATTGAAACAAAATATTATGAACCAGGTAATTTTTCTATGTACATAGCTGTAGATTTGATTTTTATACTCAAAGGGAAAAAAACTAGCAAGGGTGGTATTTGTTAAGGGCACTATCTGTACTTCTAAGAAGATATTATGGATTCAGCTTCCTCTGGAAGACATAGAACTTGTATACTTCTCATACAGCAGCATGATGCGACTCACTCCCATGAGCCTTTTATAAAGTACTTATTCTATCCATGGGGGTTATGCTTTATCAGCATCTAAGAACCTTCATCTTAATAACACTATAAATTAAGGTCCATCATATGAATTTTGAGAAGTAAATATCACAATGATATCTTTATTTAGAGGACTAGCAAAGAACATTCAAACTCATAAAAAGCTGGTATGGAATCTAGACACTTTGTCACTCCCCCATATCGATCTCTTTCAACTTTGTCATAAAATAATCCTGCCTGAAATAGTCATACTTACATATCTAGTTGACATATTTCCTTATAGAAATGTCTTTTTCTGAAATACTCATGACATATATAATATATATAATAATCTTTTAGATAGTACAGATTATTAATAATTATATATGAACTATCTGATGCAGGAAAAGTCTGTGATGTAATTTGTTCAGTCCATTACCTGTTAAACTAGAGGCAGTAATAATATACCTTTGCTTCTAGAACTTTTCAAACGCAACCTTTCTGCATTTCTGTGGAGCTATACAGACTCCATATTACTTAGGTTAAAGTGTCTTAAAAAGTAATGATTTTTCAAAGTGCTTAAAGCAGAATATTCTGAGATGAGTTATTTCAAGGTCAAGATGTACAAATTATAGTGTTATGAAAGATGACAGGTGTTGATTGCAGAAAGGTACAAGGACTATGCTTCATTTCACAGTACATTTGCTGCCTACAAACTTTCCTCAGTTTATTAGAGTTTACTGGAAGCCAAACACTATCTTTTTACGTGAGTGTACTGGCCCACATTAAATTTAGAAGGACAGAGAAGGGTGGGAAGGACCAGAAAAGACAGTAGTGGAGATAGACTGCTAGATTGCTGAAAGAAACAGCCAGAACAAAGGAAATGAAATATATAGAAGGAATTTCTCTGAATGTGAGGAAGATGAGATAGTAGAAATGTAATGCATAAATACAAGGCAGGTATAGGACAAATGTGGTACCAGGGTATGTGTGTCAAAGAGATTAAGATAGAAACCTACCTTAGAATCAATACTGAAAAAAATTACAATTACCTGGCAGACAAGCCCACCAATAATACATCTCACTGAGACCAGTTATTATTTCAATCCAGTGAACTGACAGGAAAATTTTGTTTTTAGTCAGTGCATATATCTTATCACGGCATGGAAGGGATAGTAGTAGAATCATGTTTCTTGTAACCCAGTAGACAAATAGAGGTCAGGTGGAATGTAGGGATGATTTATAACCCTTAAGTCCTGTTCCCAAGCAACCCACTTGCTCCACAACCTCCCACAAACAATGCCATATCTGGAAGCCAAGTGTTCAAATGTACATGTATGGAGAGGAGTTCACATTCATTCTACCCTCATATGTTCATGAACATATCAGCAAAGTATATTCTTGACTGTGAACCCCAGTAAAATAGAAAATAATAAAAAGTTTAATTTTTGCAATATACAGTGATGCAGAGTAACACTGTAATTCCAAAAAGAGACTGTGGGAAAACTCTGCTAATTAAGGTCAAGGTCCACCATAACTTTGATAGACTCTGGACTCCATACAATATGAAAGACTGTCTGCATTACCAGGGCTTCTTCTGCTCTGACCATATCTGGGGAATTCTAAGACTACCCATATGCCTCTTACAGAGGAATGTCATGTAGCATCAGTTAGGTTACATAACCAATTTTCTATCTCCTGATAAGAGCATGTTCAGGTAGCACCTGAGGTTCTTGAAATGCTCCCCCATGCTAATAAGGCATTCCATGTATCCTAAGCTCACAGCCAATCATTGAGTCTCTGTGTGGTAGACTATATTTTTTGTTTTATGTACATTGTACCATCCCTGCATTTATGCAATATAGAATCTATTAATTTGAATATTATTTTAATGTATTCAAATTTATAAGTAATTAGTTGAGAAGTATGAATCTAGATTAATCGGAGATATTGGTGAAAAGTTTTATATTTTGTTCGGTCTTTGCTTACCTTTTATATTCAGTTTCATAAGAAAAATCTGGAAATTTTATATATTTTTCTGTTTAATGGAAGAGTTTATGTATTGTTCGTAGTTCATTACTGTTCTAGTTGGTGGTGGCACTTAGAAGAATGGAGCCTACAAATGAGATAGACTAAAGTATCGCATAATAGACAACTTTATTCAGAGCATCAGTTAATTTATATTTTTGAGGACTAAGAGAAATCTTATAAGTGAAAAGTACAATCACAAGGACAAGCCACACATGGCACACAACCTGACTGTGTTAGTCATGTCAAAATCATGTTTTTACTTAGAAGCATATGAAGAAATCACAATAGTCTATTGTAATAAATAATCTGAAGTAAACTCACTCGTATCTGTTAGACCTGGGAGGGTCATGAAAGCATACTCCAAGAAAAATTATGTGTTTTAAAGAAACTAGTCATGTGACTCTTATCTTGGCTTCCTAAAGCACTTGAAACCTTACCCAGAAATCTACTCCCTTGACTCCACTAATTGGTCTCTGCAGTTCTGGTAGAATTCAATCCTAAATTCATATGGCCATGAACTTTTTTGAGTGGATTCTAAGTACTACTTCTATTATATTTGATCTTATGGGTATTTTTGAATTAACCATCTTCATTTGGTTTGGCAGGTCATATATAGAAATATATTCATTTCCTTTATATTTTCCAGTTTGGCAGAATATATATATATATATATATATATATATATATATATATATATATATATATATCTCCATTATGATTTTCCTGAATATCTGCTGAAATGTCTCCTCTTTACTCTCTAACTTTATTAATTTAGAATTCTTCTCTCTTTCTTTTGGTTAATTTGAGTGGGGGCTTGGTAATCTTGATCATTTTAAAGAATTATCTCATTTTTTCATTGATTATTTGTATTGTTTTTTTTTTTCATTTTTATTTTATTAACTCCAGCATTAGCTTTGCTTATCGCTTCCCATCTATTGGATGTTTTGGGTGAGATTTGTTTTTGTTTTTTAAATATCTACAGTTGCACCATTAAATTTTTAACTCCTGATTTCTTAAGATTTATTGTATGTTTATTTATTTATTTTTTTAAATACAGGTACTTAGTAGTATAAACTTTTCTCTTAGTATTGCCTTCCTTATGTTCCATAAATATTTTAGATATCATATCTTCATTTTTATTTAATTATAGAAATTAAAAATTTTCCTTTTTGATTTTTCTTTATACACTTATCATTCATTAGTATATTGCTTAGTTTCAATAAATTTATATACTTTTTGTGGCTCTTATTGCTACTAGTGTTCAGTTTTTCTCTTTGCTTACTTTCTTTGTCCCTATTTTGTGGTAAATTTTGAAGAAAATACCATTGGCTTCTGAGATGTTGCATTCTTCAGTTTGAATGTTCTATATGTATTTGTTAGATCCATTTGGTTTATGATATCATAGATATTAGTTAGATCTACATAATTTATTACAACATTTAACTCCAAATTTTTTCTGGTTAGTTTGTTTTTTTAGAGAAACTGTATATTGATGAGAGTTTTATATTGAAATCTCTCATGAGTACTGTGTTAAAAATTAATCTGTACTTTTCAGTCTGATAGTGTTCGTTGTGGATTTTTATGAATATAAGTATTTCTATTTTGGTTGAATATATATTTGATACTGTAATAGTCTGTTGGTAGATTTTTTTCCTTAGTAAGTATGAACCATTCCTGTTTTTCTCTTCTGCCTAATTTTTGGGTTAAAATCTATTTTGTCAAATAGTTGAAGCCTGTTACTTAGTTTCTTTAGCTTGGAATATCATTTTACATCCTCATAACCAAAAAGTAGTGGTTATTATTTTTGGTAAATTGTGTTTCATAGAGGGAGAAAAAGATGGATCTGGTAGAACTGTTGTATCACAATTTCACAAATTCTCACATTAAAAACATACTCATGTTACCACTGATTATAATCACTCAGAAGTGATACAAACTAGAAAATGCCTATGCTTTAGAATCATTTTACTGTGAAAAAATATGTTTCACTTTATCTTTTCAAGTATATCCATAGTTCAATAGTTCCTACAATGTTTACTCAACACTTATTAGAACACGTGTTGGAAACTGGGCTGGTCTCCAGAGTCAGGGACTGGAATAATCCATGATCCTTGCTCTGGAGTTCATGCTCTACTGAATGAGAAACTCATTAAACAAATTACTTGTTTATCAAATTCCTAACAGTTTTTTCTCCATCCTATCCTCAGTCTAATTCTGCCCATTCACAATTAGGCAAATTCATGGGCTGCTGAATTGTTCTCTTTACTCTGGACATATGGTTTATCGTGTCTGGTTAGCTAATTATTACTTGAAAATTATATACACTTATGCAATATAATATTATATTTTTACTCGTGTGTATTGTGTGATAATTCATAGCAAGTTACATGTCTATATTTTTAATTATTACTTTTTTATTTCCATGAGAACATTCTGAGTCCTCTTGCTAGGTTGAAATGGTACTTTTAGCCATAAATATGTGACTATTCAATGAAATACCAGACACGATTTTATAACCATTTCCCAGTGTTGCCTTAATGTTTATGAATTTTTAGTATAATGACAAATTTAAATTTGGGGAATGCATAAAAAATAATTTTTCATTTCATAATCATTTAACTTTTTTCCAGTTCAGAAAATAGTGTATGATCTATATTAGCTCCTTTTATTAGTTGGGGTTTTCAAAGAATGTCATGGACAAAATGAATAAAATGGAGTTAATTTTTTGTTTTTTTTAGTTTTGCCAGCACATCTAGAGCTAGGTAGTGAAACAATGGCTTCCAATCCTGTAGCTTCTTTATCCATAAGGTCATATGCCTCTGCAGTACCAATCTATCAATGGAGGCTGGAGGACTCCATAGTAGTGGCTGGCCTTCTTACTACATTGGAAAGTTGAAGAAGCTAAGTTGTGCTGGCCAAGTATAGCCATAACAGAGTAGATCAACTCACCAGTAATGAACAAAGTCAGGAAGGTTAAAGTAGAGTTGCTCTTTTGTTAGATTTCTTAACAACTTGGCTGTCACTGAAAGGTACTGTGTGCTCTGGTAGAAGTTTTCTCTGAATCTCATTTAGTTCTTCTTTGAAATTAACTTCATAGACTAATCAACAGGGTTGTGTCTTAGCTAGATTCATATTTGATCTAGCTATAAACCAAGATCAAATATAACAAGTTCAACCTTTGTCAACTTGATATATAAGCACATATCATTGCATTTCTAATTTCCAAACAAAGAATGTAATCATATAATTCATACCTATTCCAGATACAGCTGAAGGATATTATTTCTTCCTAAATAAATAGGAAATTATTTTGAAGAATGCTTACTCATTTAAATACAATAACTTAAGATGATAATGTAGATTTGCAGCAGTCAAGTGCTAATATTATTTCAAGAAATTAATACATACTAAGTAAATTAAGTTGCTCTTAGTTTACTTAATATGTGTGATTATGTATACAAACATTCTTAAAATATACATTAGAAACACTCATGGCAATGCAATTCTTATTTAGTAGCTAATTTTGTAGACTTAGCTGGAATTTTAACTACTTATATTAGATCAGAGCATTTAAATCCATTCTTTGTTCCCTCTGCTTTCAGCAAGTACCTTGGTTCTTTATCTAAGTTTGTCTCACAAATTTACTCCTGAAATATTTGAAACATTTACTATTCTGCTTGTTTTGTGTTGTTGTAATTTCTTTTGACCTTCATAATAGGAAATGATAATATCAAGGAATACCTTGAAGGTTCTACTGTACTCCAGACATATTCTTCCTTATCTCATTATGAAAGGAGTCACTGGTCTCAAAAAACAATCACACAACCGAAAGTATTTTAGCAAGTCAAAATGCTTTGTTTCTGCAGCATGATATGTAACCATGCTAAATCAAGTAGGCACACAAACTCATTGGGAGATATATTTTTCCTAACAAAGAGGGAAGCTGTGTCTTAGCCTGAGTGATCAAAAACCACCCTCACATTTTTACATAATTAGCTAATTTTAAATGGCACAGTTCTGCTAAAGTAACTTACCAATAAAATGACTCTTAATGATATACTCCTACCCATAGATCAAGGCATTGTTCATCCCTCATTAGAGAAGGTTCTTCTTGCAGTTGATGGAAATAAACAGAGACCCATAACTGGACAATGTGAAGAGAGTGAGAGAGTTGAGTCATTCACCCCTAAGGTCTCTTCCTGAAACCTTACCCTTCATGGCATCTAAGCAAAACATAAGGAAAGATTATAAGAGGCAGAGTTGGTGAATGACTCCAAGAAAAAGATGTTTCCAGACAGGACAAGACAGATAAGCATAGGAACACTCACAGACTATGATATCAAACGTAAATTCTACACATGTTCAAACTAGACCAGATCCCTGCTCTGAAAATCCTACAAAATCTCATCCTTAATCAAGAAGCTAATGGCAATTGCTGGGAAAAGGAAAATCAGTTTTCTCCAATGGAACATCACTAGATATATCAACCACATGCAGGATAGGCTCCAACATAAAACACACTCCATGGTTGGTTTCTCTGCAGAGTTGAGGTGTGAGTGTGTGTGTGTGTGTGTGTATGTGTTTGTGTGTGTACCTGCCTGTACACTTTTTGTTTTAATGATTTATTTGTAATAAATCATTTTTGTTTTAATGATTTTTAATGATTTATTTATTTTTATGTTGTCTTAATGATTTTTAAAATACAATTATTTTGATTTTTCATTTTTTGCTGTTTTCTTTTTTAAGAGAGAGAAAGATCACAAAGTTGAGTTGGTAGGGAGACAGTGAGAATCTGGGAAAAAGAGGGGGAGGGAAATATAATCAAAATAAGGATTTTTTTTGAATAAAATTAATTTTAAAACCAGCACAGGTAATAAATAGAATGCAACCTTGAGTACAGAATGCAACCTAGAATGTATATTTTGACTTGTAGGAAAGTTTACCAAATGATGTTTTACAGTATTCTCCTTAAAAATAGTGCCTTTCTTATTTAACCCTTTGATAAAAAGTTCTACGTTTACTTTACGTTTTTCACATATTCATTGTGGACCAGCATTTGAATTTTCTGCTTGTAAAGAAGGTCAGCTATCACTGCTAACACTACAAATCTCTTCTTAGACTGGTTCAAGGGTATCAGGAAGCCACTGTAGCCAGGGGCAAGTTATTTTCTAGTCCAGTTGAATGTTTGTTGTTTTTTGCTCTAAGTAAAGCTACCATGCTAACACAGCATAAGTTCATAAGAATAGAAAGCAACAATTTTGGTAGTGGGTTACTAACAGTAAATCTAACTTTTAATTGCTAGATTCATAAATTCTGGCTATGGGAGAAGACATTGAACAAACAAAAGGCTTGATTAAAGCATAAATACCTTCTGGAGGACCCTGTCCTGGCCTCCAGATAATTTTCACACAATTGGTGTTGTAGTTGTGTCTTTTAAATTCCACATCATCATTCTATCAGGGCATATTCACAAGGTGGTAAGAAATGGTAAAACTAGTAAATTCAATGAGCACGGATCCACTGTTAAACTCTTTGTTTGTGAGGTGAGTTCTTCAATTAAAACACTGGTGTGAACCATATACCAAGAAGGCACTTAAGGCATCCTATAAATCTATGGATGCTAGTTTCAACAGAACCATTATCTATCAGACAGACAAATGAATATCCAAGATAAGTATCTATTCCAGTAAGGGGAAGTTGCAGCTATTTCACATGGAAGTGGACCAATGGCCACCTGCTGGTTACTCTAGGAATGATGGCATATTGGTGATTTGTGTCTGCTGTTGACAGATTTGCTATACCACATCTTAGCTGTAGTTATGTCAGTTTTCAGTCCACATTCTTCTTTTGAACATAAAGCTTAGTGTTATCTTTTACGTTGACATTTTCAGCTCATTGCTTCAAAAGGGTAAAATATCTGTGTCACTGCTGGCTAGTGTGAAACTATCCCTCATACAGGAAACATATTGTTTCTGGGCCATTTTGTTTATACTTTTTATGTAGCTATATGCCCAGTTTCATGAAAACAGTACCACTGAAACTGTAATTTGTTGAACTTGATAAAAATCTATTTACTAATCTTCAACAAGACTGTTTCTGGTAAATAATTGAGTGCTGTTAGTAAATCAGTGTCCACAGGAAATTGTGAAGTTAGTGGAGATTTGATTCAGTAAAATGTAGTTATTTAGAAGCAACATCTGGTCAGTGTTGATAGGAGAAAGGAAACATTATATATTTTTCTGTATTGTTCAGACACAAAATTTACAAAAGTCTGTGAGTTTGTTTTCTGTTCCTGTTTCTGTTAAATTTATATCAACTTGACAGAAGGGAATGTCACTTAGGAACAGGAACTCTGAATTGAGAAAATGCCATACAGATTGGCTTGGGGGTGAGTTTTTGGAAATTTTCTTGATTTATGATTGAGAGAAAACAGCCAACTGTAAGAAGTGCCAATGCTAGCCAGGTGGTACTGAACTGTGTACAAAGGCAAGTTGAGTAAGATGCGAGCATCAAGCCAGTAGGCTGCATTTCTCCGTGGCTTCTGTCTCAGTTATATCTTCTACATTTCTGGCTTGAGTTCATTCTTGGACTTCCATTGCTGATGGGTAGCTATGTATATGTGAAATCTGAAAAAAAACTTTTTCTCAAAGTTACTTTTTCATCAGATGTTTTGTCACAACAATAGAAAGCCCAAGACAGAAATTGGCACCAGAAAATGGACTGTTTTTGTTACAGACCTGATTATATTTTAGAAAGGATTGTTAAAGAACTTTGTAACTATAGGCCAGAAAACTCAGCAAGTGCTCAGGGCTTAATTATCTGTTTGCATTAATTTGGAAGATATTGCTGAGAGCAGTTCAGATTATAGATGTCTGTCTTGTCATGATTCAGAGGGAAGCAGACTCGATCAAGGCCGTTTATATAATAGTTTGAATTAAGAGCTACTGAAATGAAACCTGTCCTTTGCTGGAATAATTAAATAATCAGCTATGATTAAGAGATCAGCAACATTCAGGTGAAATCTTCTGGGAACTGCTTTTCATCAGCACACATAAGGTGTAAGATAAGGGTATACCTTGTACTGGCAGCCAAACTTAATAATTTTAAAAATTCTCCCAGGTGGTACTGGTTTTGAAGGCATAAAGTGGTCTTGGAAAGCAGCTGAGTATTGGCAACATGAGAAGCCAGGAGAGGCCACTAGTGAAAATACAACCTCAGTTGCAGTAGAAGTACCAGGTTTGAATGGGTCATGGAGAGAAGTTAAAGCTTGAAAGAGTCAGAGTCATGTATGTCAGGCCTGTTGCTGATTTTAGGCTTATGGTTGATTTTAGGTCTCCAGTGTATAAGCAGGGCTGCCCTTGGCATCTCCTCCCTTCACCAATATAGAAGGGCCTTGGCAATTCTAATCTTGCCAAAGTAGGGATAGAGGCCTGACCTCCAGTAATTAAAGGGGACCTTGTAATGGCTCCGGTCCTCCTGTCATTGTCCAGTGAGGCATGAGGGCCATACCCATCCCGATGTCTTTTTCCTGGAGTGGGGATACTTTTGACATCAACTCCTATGCAGTCAGGCTTATCTCTCAGGGAACCAAGAAACATATTTTTAACTTTCCTTTATATTCCCTTGCAGTGCTTAGCCTCGAAGCCTAAGCAAGAATTCAGATTGCCAGTCAGAGGGGGTTCTGGGTGGCCCCTCTCTGCTTGGTCTAGGAGCAAAAGTCCCCTTGTTTAGGTTGGGTGGAGCTGGGATTTGGGAACACCCTGGATAGAGTAACAACCTCATCTTGAGTCTCATAGTCCTCCATGGCTAACTTATGATAATGTATCTGAATAGATTTTGCTATCAGATTATCTATCTGTTGTTTCACAAAGTTACTCAGCCTATTTAAGGCCCAGGGTCTCTGTGGAAAAACACTGAAACAGATGGCTATAAGCTATTGTAAACAGGCAGCTTTTGTGGAAATATACCAGCCTGAGTAGTCATAGACCTTGTAAATAGGCAGCCTTGGCAGACAGTACCAACTTAGATAAGGACAAGTGAATCATAGGCAGAGTCATAGTGACCTGTCCCCTGTACCTTTACCCAGTTGATACCCTGTTCTGAAAAATGCCTGTATTCCCCCTGAACACCTATGCTCCTGTGTCATCCCTTTCCCCACAACCTGCATTTTTTGAGTTTATAATCCCTGTGTTAAAAAGTAAAAATTATGATTTGATCATTAAAAATATCATAAAAGCATAAAAAAGAAAGAGTCAGAGTCTCAATGGAAGCAAAAGAAGTTTACTAGTGAAAGTGCCGTCCAGTCCAGTTGCAACAAAATACCCACAATTCCAGAAATGGAAACACCATGGTGAGGCAACCAAAGACAATAGTAACTATGGAGTACAGGGGGTCTAAGCCTATGAGTCAAAATATGTGTGCTGAGAAAGGTAGGTCAAGAAAAGTGGAACAATCAAGGCTCCTTGTTGCCTGGGGCATCTGGAGTTGTAGTTGAATGTGTTTATATGCCAAGCTGACAAGGGTTTAATTATATTAGCTAGATTTTTGTCAACTTGACACAAGCTAGAGTCACCTGAAAGGACTGAAACTTAATTGTGAAAATTTTCAATAAAACTGTACTACAGGTAAGCTTGTGAGAGCATTTTCTTTATTAATAATTAAAATGAAAGAACCTAGCCCACTGTGGGTTGTGCTACCCCAAGGCAGGTGGTGCTGGCCTATATAAAAAAACAGAGTGAGCAATCCACAAGAATGAAACCAGTAATCAGTGATTTTTTCCCATGGCTTCTGCTTCAGTTCTTGCTTCAAATTTCCTTTCTTGAGTTCCTGCCCTGTTTTCCCTTAGTTAGAAACTGAAATAAACTATTATTCTCCAAGGTGCTTTTCGTAAAGGTGTTTTATGTAGCAGCAGAATTCCAATATACTGCCATAAATATTTGAAACATTAAATGTTAAAAAGGAAAGCTTCATTGTAGCCTACAGCTTGGATTATTTCACTATGCAATCAATTTGTCTGCTTGTTTACAGACCTATGAGAAAAACATTGTGGATATGTGTGTGGAAGAGGAAAATATTTATTTTATATTGAGGATATAAAAGTGAATGAGAATGAGACTGGAGTTCCAGTACGCCTCATTTGTGCCTAATGCCATGGCCTCCTAATAAGCACTACATTTTAAATGGTCCGCCACCTCCTCATGGCAACATAGACTGAGTATCAATCCTTCAACACATGGGCTTTTGGTCTCGCTTATTAAACCCACAGCATTAATTAAAGTCATCATTATAATACCAAGTAATTCCTTCCATTAAGATCAGTTTTCATATACTTGAAAGTTATTTGCTCATGTACCTTATATATCCTCACTTAGTTGTTTTTCATGCATAGTGGAATACAATTTTAATGTGATGGATATTCAATAAAACACAGCATGCAGTGAATGGTCAATATGTGTTAATAGAAAAATAAAATACATATATTAATACAACTGTTTTAAATTGGAAGATTGGGGTTATGCATGATTGGGAGACAGCATGTGTGTCCTCATATTTGAACCTAGGTTCTCCACAAAAGCAGCCAATGCCCTTAACTGCTGATCCATTTCTTCAGCACTGAACCCCATTATTATTGCTCCATCACAGACTTTTTGCAGTTCTACTTTTAGCTGGGGATTATAGAACATGACTTTGTATAGCTGAGCATTTAGGTCGACTACTGTTTACCTCAAAATGTGCTCCTCTGTGATGTATCTGCCAGTTTTAAGGCAGATATTATAAGAAATTTCAGATAAGATTAATCCTGAAAGACTGTCCCTTTGTTAAGGGATAAATATAGAAGAAAACTGACATTAGTAAAACAAACATCTGGCCACTGTCAATGCAACTTTCCAACACTCCATGTAAACCTAGGGATATTTACATAAAAAAAGAGTTTGGAATGTGACAGTCAGCCCAATCAAAATTTGTCATAGTTGCCTGCAGTCTGAAGCCTTTACTCATATACTTCCAAAAGCCTTGCTTCTTTCATTCTTCTAAAATCTACCACAATGAAACAATGTTTGATCTATTTTCCAATTCTAAAGGTATTTTTATACTCACAGGCAGGACGTGTCATTTTTTCGAATTAAATTTCAACTTGTCTGATTTTGGCTCTCATTTTATTCTTTGCTGATTCAATCAACCAAGGAATTACTATCTTGTTGAGCTTTTAAAAAGTAATATGATGATGCAGTATCTAAAGTTAATCAAAGCCCTTCTTTTTGTCCATAAAAATTTCTTTCCATGTGGACAGCAGTCTTTTAATCAGCTTAGTCACTTTTTATGGTTACAAAGGCAACTGCAGTACACATAGCTAATATACCTTGGTTTATTCTTAAAATAGCACAGAATAGCATTTTATATTAAATGCTGAGCCATCACTATATTATGGTGACAGCACTTCTACAGCTTAACAGTGTAAGAGTGTTAAAGTGAAATGGAGTTAGTGTGGTATAATGTGTGGATATTTGGGATAGTCTTTCCATACAAAGTGCCTGGAAATAAGTTTTATACCAAAAAAGTTTTATACCAAAGCTTCACAAAAACATCTGCATTGGTTTATCTAGAGTTGTTCTGTTTCTTCCATTCTTCACTTTAATTTTTTTCAAATATTATTTTTAGTGATGGTTCTTAAATGCTTAAACCTTCCTTGTAACCCACCACCCAGCAGAGGTAGTGGCAAAGAAAGGACACGGGAAGTGAACCTGTTTAGAAAGGTTCTTTTGAGCAACTCCTGTCTGTGTTGTCTGGAAATTAGTAGTTCAGTTCACAGGTTAGCAGGCAGCCACCGTGCAGCTCAGTCCACTTGCAAACACCTTACAGATACACCAGCAGCCCAGTTCTGTAAGTTGGTTTGGCAACAATGGTTACATGACCTAGCAGAGTCAGGTAGGCCTCAGCTTCCCAAAGAAACATTGGGCTTCCACTTCACTTCACCCTCAGTAAAGGTCACTGAAAGCTTCTCGTTGACTTTATGGGTAATGTCTTCCACTGTAGTACATAATACATTTTGTACATCAAGCATTGTCCATTTAGGAGTACTTAACTCTCTGTCTCTATCTCTGTCTCCCTGTCTCCCTGTCTCCCTGTCTCCCTGTCTCTCTCTCTCTCTCTCTCTCTCTCTCTCTCTCTCTCTCTCTCTCTCTCTCTCTCTCTCTCTCTCTCACACACACACACACACACACACACACACACATACACACACACACACACACACACACACACAAACAGACACACATACATACACATCTTCCAGTTCACTCTCATATTGGTTACTTCCTTTTTGTGGAGGAAAAGAAATTTCTTTCATTTCTTAACTCTGATGTGTGTGACAAAAGGCTGATTAAGAAGAAAATACAATTAAATATTAACATAGATACATCATATATCTATAGAAGATATACAAGGCTGATGTTAAATGTCAAAGAGATGAACTAGATCTTTATCTTTATAGCATTATTAAATTAAACAGAAGAAGAATGGGGGAAGTTAGGAGACGGTGTAGTAAAGGGACTATGAATGAGAAAAGCCTAATCAGTGGATTTAAGTCTGATCCTCTACTATTGATAGTCCCCTGTGATTTGTTTTCTTCCTGGTACAGAGAGGGAGAGCTTCTTCAAATAGTGTCACTTTCCTTACAAAATGATAATTGTCTCTATGTTTGGAGCTATTCACATATCCAATATTTCTTAAAATAACTAAAATAACCCTGTATTTTGATATTAATTCTTCTCTCCCAGGAGGGGCTGTCTAGAGCGATAAATGAGTCACATACTCAGGTGGCTTCTTGTGAACCTCCCTGAGTGAATAAAGGAATCAATCACTGGGCAAGTAGGTGGGACTTCTGGGTTGGATGGAGGGAGAGAGAAAGCAGGAGAGAGTTAGGGGCTTTTTGATTGGAGATAGCAAAAAGGCAAAATGCAGGTGCTAGTGTCTCTCGGTTTAAATGGTGGATCTGCCAGGATTTAACACTGGAGGATTTAGATTTAGTGTAGCTTACTAGATTAGGATTCTAGTTGTACTGAGGAACTGAGTTACCATTGTTTCTGAACTAAGTTTGCATGGTGGGTTTTTTTTGTTTGTTTGTTTGTTTTTGGTTTTTTCTGTTTTTTTTTTTCTCTTGCCATGAATCGAATAGGTTCCAGAGGGAAAGGTTTGATTTGGTGACAAACATGGCTTTGCCTGATGTGCACCACAAAGGCTGTTATCGACTCTCCAGTGGGAACTTAGTGAACTGGGTGGAGAGACTTTGGAGCTCTAAGTCAGAGTCTCCATGAGAGAAGAACTGAACTTGCTGGGATTTTGTTTGTTTGTTTGTTTGTTTTGTTTGTTGTTTTTTAAAAGTATCTCCTTCATCATAACCCTTTACTCAAAAGAGCATATTTTTACAGGCACATTCTGTAGACTCACAATTGTATTTAGAATATAGGAAGACACAGCTTGAGCTTCTACCAGTCAGAGTCCCATTTTTGCTATTCCTAAAGATAAATTGCAAGGGAAAGCTGCATAGCTGTTCCTAGATGCAATCTGTTTGAAAATAAGACTAGCAGTAACAAATAAAACTAGACAATGAATTTTACTCTGAGCCTAACTGGCGAGCAAGCCACCAAGAACTACAAAAAGGGAAGCAGAGGATACATATTTGCCTGTCAAATTGTTTAGGGGTGGGTGTTTATAGAAAGGAAGAAGGATATGGTAGTTTGAATAAGAATGGCACTTATAAACTCATATATTTGAATGCTTAGTCCTCAGTTGGTGAACTGTTTGGGAAGGGTTAGGAAGTTAAAAGATGTAGCTTTGTTGGAGGAGGTGTGGTCACTGAGGGGTGACCTCTAGGGATTGAAAAGCTCAAATTGGGTATAAAAAGCTCTTAGCTACTTCTCCAGAACCATACTTGCCTGTGTACTGCCAAAACCCTGCCACAATGATCATATATTCACCCTCTGAAACTGTAAGCAAGCTCCTGGTTAAATGATTTCTATAACAAAATTTGCCTTGCCCAACGTATCTCTATAGTAACTAAGACTGATGTGTTTTCAGATTCCTTTACACAGGCAGAAGTTGAGTTGCCCTCCCTCTACTTCAGGGTGTATTGCTTTCTCAGAATAGTTATGGTACTGCCATAAGGTATCTAGAGTCTGATATATCACATGATCCTACTCCAAATGAGGTATACTTTCTTACTGGAAAGCTAAGATTAAAAAGTACCTGAAAAAAAGTGGAAACTTGCCTGAAAACCAGCTTAAGAAACAGACTTCTGTGGATGACTTGGCTAGAACTCAACAGTACAATTAGTCAAATGATCTTTTACTGGACTGTCGTATGCCAGGCACTTAGAAAGTTATATTGTCCTTTAATTCCTGAATCCATAGGATGAGGACACTTTTTTTCTTATATTATTTTTCTGTTTTTTTTTTTTTCTTCCTTTTGGCCAATGTGGAAAATTTCTTTTCTTTTCATTACAACTTTTCCTCCACTGTTTTGAATCTCTTTTGATTCACTTGCTTGGATGAACCAATAGATTTCCATGTTAACAAACTTTTTTAATTAAATTACTTTATTTATTTACATTTCAAATATCTCTCCTTCCTGGTTCCCCTTGCCCAAGTTCTTCACCCTATCCCTGTTCCCCTTTCCTTCAGAGAGGGTGCTCTCCCTCTCACCCACCTACCCCTACACCACCCCTGCCAGCATCTCTTTTTTTCTGGAGAATCTTGTTTCTACAGGAATAAACATATCCTCTCCCACTGAGGCCAAACAAGGCAGTCCTCTGTTACATATATGCTGAGGGCAACAGACAAGCCCATGAATGCTTCCTTCCTTCCTTTTTTATTTTTTGACAAGATTTCTTTGTGTATTCCTGTAGCTCTGTTGCCTGTCCTGGAGCTCACTTTGTAGATCAGTCTGACCTCAAACTCATAGGTCCTCCTGTCTCTGTCTCCCAAGTGCTGGGATCAAAAGTGTGTGTGACAACACTCCCTAGCTAGAAATTTTCTTCTTTAAATCCAATAGTCTTGACACCATATTTAGTTGAAGAAATTCTGCATCAATATTATTCAAACCTGAGTTGAGAAAATTATACACATTGAGGTAAATAATGTTTATGATTATATAATGAGTCTTGAGCATGTTATAAATAGCTCGTTTGGTTATCTTATTTATAGGATCTTTATTTTTGCGTTGTTTCAAAATCAGACAACAGACTTTAATAATTTTCTCCACCATAAGTAAATTTAATAAAATATAAAATATAGGTCCTGAAGCAAGAATCAAACTGATGGGGTCAGTCATAATAAGGAAAATGAAATGAGACCACTTGTGTTAATGTATTCTTTCTTTCTTTTACTTGTTTATTTAAACCATCAACTATGTGCCAGACCATTTCAGATATATTATAACAACTTAGGAAATGTGAGCAGCCACTGCCCAACCTGAAATTAGATATCCCGGGTTGGAGGCACACCTGGGTCACCTACTTTCTGATGACTTTGCCTTGGCTATAACAGTGCTGGTTTCAGACACAGAAAAACAGTTTTCACCTCTTTCTCATTTTTCTATATTTGACCCACTATTACCCTTAACATATCCTGTGCTCATGTTTTCTGTAGTCATCTGTGTCTCCATTCTTAAAGTTTGTCTTTGAGTCTATTCTTGGAAAATAAATGATCTTAGAATAACAAAATATAGGGGTTTTTGGTCATCATGGGCTATACAGCAAGACCCTGTCTTGTACATGTTCTACATATGAAGATTTGTTATGTTTTAGTTGTTGCTTTTTTAGAATTGCTACCTATATGAAGATTTTGTCTTCAAAAGAGGCAGTTGTAAATTATTGCATATAAATAGCACTTCTGTTTTTTACCTTACTGCCATGATTACCACTGACTCACCATAGGGTAGGTTTTTAGTAAGTATATCATTTCCTGTTGGTTAATACATGTTTTGTAATAGCTGTATATAGTCGTCCCTATCCTTTTCAGTAAGGGAAAGCTGGCTAACGGTATGCTTCAAATATCTTATGTTCTTTTGAATTTTTTCTTCCTTGTTTTTTTAAGATGCTAAAATTTTCTAGTCAAATCATTAATTTGTTAATTTTTTTCTTTTATTTGAATATCTCTTTAATATATTGTATAGCCATTTAACCAAATACATACAATTCAGATTTTGTTGTTTTATTTTCTCACGTGTTTGTTAATTACCACTGTAAATGCATTTATTTTTTCCTTGTTAATATTTTTCTTTTTCTCTTGCTCCTTTCTTGTTCTTTATATGCCCAAATAGTATTTAAATAACTTATTTATAGCTTGTGCTTGCTCTACCTCTCTATTATTTGTTTGGTTATTTTGTTTACATAAATTTTACTCTGAACAAACTTGCATCACTTCATTATCTACTTTCTTGATATTCTCATTCTTTTTGTGTGCCTTTATCTTCACTCTCACAGGCCTAACTCCAGAGCCTTGAGAAGAGAATCAGCTTCTTTCAGTACCTAGCTTTATAGGGTAAGTCAAGCCTTGTATTTCTCACTTCAATTTCTGCTTGTTACCATCTTCATATACACAGAGCTAACACCACACCCACAGCCACCTTTGCCTAGTAACTTGCTCCTTCTGTCTCCCATCTTTTTTAAGCTGCCATGTCTACACTTCAGGTCTCCTTTAGACACATGGGTTTGAGGCCATCTGTGTCTTGTCCAATTAAATAACCCATGCACCATTTTTTTGTGGCATATTACTGTAGTCATAAATCTCCTACACTGGCCCAATGTAGGGCAGGACAAACAAATTCTCATATCAGAAGCATAACCAAAGTATGAAATACACATACCCAAATAACGTCACTTAAATAACAGCAATATTAATGGCCCAGACAACATTGTCCATCAATATCACAAGTCCTATAGACCTGCTATCTAATGGCATTTATTTAGATTAATTTAAGGACAAAGGATTTCAAAGAAAAACCAAAAAAAATATCAAAAAAATTTAAGGAGTTTAAATAATGCATAAAAAAACTTCATTGGAATTCAGAAAGATAACAATAAGTGCCTGAATGATGTTCAATAAACTACAAATACATGAATGAATGAAAGTACAAAGAAAATTCAAAATTTGACTTAAGAAGTTAGTAAGGAACTTGGAATATTAAAAAAACTTAAGTTGAAAATGGATTTACAAAGCTCAGGAATCTAAAAATGTGGCAGGAATTTTCCTGTCCAATCTATTTAAACATTAGTGCAGAAGGAGACCTGGGACTGGACAGGAAAAAGGGAGTTGGTTCGGACAGGATCGCAATAGGGCGAGTTGCAGCTCCGCATGTCTTTTGGTTTATAGAGAATCAGATTCACCACTGGAGAATTTAATATGGCTCACAAAATTAGCATTCTAGTTGTGGCACTTAGAGATTGACTTACTATTGTTTCTGAATTAATTTTGTATGGTATTTTTCTTCTTGTAGCGACTTGACTGAGTTCAAGAGAGAATCGTAAGGTGGCAAAGCATGGGTTTGCCTGAGGTACACCACAAAGGTCGTGGGGGTTTTGAAGCACAGGGCTGGCATGGTAGTGACCCACCAGAGGGAACTTAGTGAGAGAATTCATAGTTGGAGAGAATTCTTGATTGGAATGAATTTGGAGCTCTGGTGCCATATAGCCCACTGGTGGTGCCATGTGGCCAGCAGGTGCTGGGCATAGCGTGGGAAGTGCCACTTGATTTTAATATTTCCCACTATAGGTGTTAAGGTGATGTGTTGTGCAAGAGTCCACTAGAAAGTTAAGATTATTAGCTTAAGAGATAGAATTTTATTTATTTATTTATTTTAAAGTGAGTAGCTGGGAAGTGCTAAAACAAGTCATATGGACTCAAATGAGGGAATGTTGAAACAAAGACAGAAGAGAGAAGGAGGATGTAAGGTGCCTACCTCTTAGGGTAGATACTGTTTTAACTTTGAATTTATAATATTGGAATTATTTGCTTTTAGAAAAGATTTATATACGGATTTGTCCAAAATGCGTGGAGACTTTCACCTGTGGTTCAGAACTAGAATAGGGAAAATTAGACACTGACTCCAGGTAGAGAGAGCAGTGATAATAATTGCCTGCTATGATTAGGTATTAATCATTAGTGTCTGTGGCTCCAGATAAAGAGATTAACAGATAGATATTATAACAGCTAAATCATGTTGGGAATTTTGCCCACAATTGAGAATTAGGATAGGGAAAATTAGTCACTGACTCCAAGTAGAGAGGTAGTGATAATAATTGCCTCCTAGATACAGGTGTTAATTGTATAAATGTCTGTGGATCCAGGCAGAGAGCCAGATAGATGGTATAACAAGATAGCCGCTCTAGACAGAGAGCCAAACAGTAAGATGGTATGAAGATAGTTTGCTTTATATGCCTCACAGGATACTCAGATTCTGTCTAATATGGGCTCCATGGGAATCTTGGGTTATAGTCCTGCTTGGTAAAATAGATAAGGCCTAGTAATAGGCACATACAGTATTTACATTTACCTCATTTGCTTTGGATTGTTTTAATTTCCAAAATGAGTGTGATTTTGAGTTTTGTGGATATATGATTCCTCTGGTAGAGAGGGTCTAAATAAAGGATTTTCTGATTTATGCTGATTGGAAAAAACGTGTTTGTCTTCATATTTTTAGAAAAGGCATTTA